>NC_092751.1:108054597-108172330 GCF_047496795.1 Chiloscyllium punctatum
ATGAATAAGCAAGTGCTCTTCACGGATGATAGAGTTCCTTATTGTATGGAGAGTTAAAATGCTCATGTCTGTCTTATATTTTGTAGGTCCATTAAGGACAGCATCAGGTGCACCCCCAACCTCATTACCTCCCTCAACAGCTGCACAGTCAACAGCCTACAACCAGTATGGCCAGGGGGATGTTCAGAATGGTCCTGCAATGTCTGACCAGTTACAACGGTTTGTATATGACACATGTCAAAAGCAAATGGACCAAAATATAGAGACCATGTCATTGCACTTCATTTCCACAGAGCTGGACTTGAGCTTTGATATTCTCTGAGCACTCAGAGTTTCAAGCTTATCAAACCATGCATTCTACACACAACAGCTGACTTTAAGATACCCACTGTACACAACAAATAAGGTTTCATAAAGTTGTGTTTAGGTTCAGTGTAAATGTTACTTTGTTTAAAACTTGCACCGTGATGATGTGGAAAACTTTCAGATTCTGTTAATGATGTGAATGTACTTTCAGTCCATTACTCGATTGCGGGTGAGGAGAGCAGAACCTGTAGGAAATGAACAGTGAGGATTTAACTATGCACAAGGATTTTTAAATTGGGAATGTTAATTGTAGAATTTTATGAAAAAACTCGAGTGAAGCAAGTGATTCAGTCCAACCAGTCAATGTTGTGAATTCTCCAGTAGTCTTAATGCAAAGTACTGACTATTAACATTTATCCCTTTTGTACCATTCCCTTTACAAGGCCAGTACCTCTTCCAAATGTTGTATTTTATATTTAAAAACTAATTTCCAGCTATTGTATGGAAAATTTCTGTTTAAGTATTGAATGCTGATGAGAAACTGCTGTAGTGTTAGAGCTGACGCTGGGCACTTAAACTGATGTGACATCCTACATTAATATGATTCCAGCATGTTCAAAAAAACTGGAAAAATGTTCAGCAAGTAAGTTTTCCTACTGAGATCATCATTTCAAACACAGCAGAATTGTGAGAGGGGGGGAAAAAAACAAATAATTTAACTCATCTTAGAAATTTCTTGTCGCTGAGTTCCTGCCCGTAGTATTATGAACTTTAAATACTCAGGGAAATGTACAAAGTTAAAAATCTCACCACACCAGGTTATAGTCCAACAGGTTTAATTGGAAGCACACTAGCTTTCGGAGCGACGCTCCTTCATCAGGTGACAACCACCTGAGGAAAGAGCAGTGCTCCAAAAGCTGGTGTGCTTCCAATTAAACCTGTTGGACGATAACCTGGTGTTGTGAGATTTTTAACTTTGTACACCCCAGTCCAACACCGGCATCTCCCAATCAGGGAAATATAGTTTGGGTCGAAGGAAATTGTTTCATACCTCTCAACATTAATTGTCTTAGTTTTGCTTGGGGTCACCCTTGCTTTATAAGACACCTTTACATCAGCCAGGATTTGAAAATGGGCAACCTTACAGAGACACAGAAGATGGTGTAAGGAGTAGTTTTGAGTACCTGAGTTCAGAGAAATTGCTCAAAATGTTGTTGGCTTGGCTGTGTTGCTGACCACTAATTGCAAAGCCAGTCGGTAACTTTACACTACTGTACTGGAATTACTTGTGAACACAGGAATCTAATGATTCAACTTCTTTTACAGATTTCCAGTCTCTCAACCATACATGCCTGGTAGTCATCCGATGCCATATCAACAATATGCACCCCTGCCCAATAATACACAACAGTTACCAAATCAAATGGCAGCAATGCAGATCAGTGGTTCTACAACTAATGCACCACCGCCACCACCACCTGCCAGTCAGAGTTACGGTAAGTGATTAGATTAGATTACTTACAGTGTGGAAACAGGCCCTTCAGCCCAACAAGTCCACACCGCCCCGCCAAAGTGCAACCCACCCATTCCCCTACATTTACCCCTTACCTAACACTACGGACAATTTAGCATGGCCAATTCACCTGACCTGCGCATCTTTGGACTGTGGGAGGAAACCGGAGCACCCGGAGGAAACCCATGCAGACACGGGGAGAATGTGCAAACTCCACACAGTCAGTCGCCTGAGGCTTGTCTGCATTAAACTCCAGGTCTCTAGCGCTGTGAGGCAGCAGTGCTAACCACTGTGCCACCGTGCCGCCCTAATGTTAAACTGATCGGATTGCGTACAGTTGAATTTGTCTTCATAGACCAAATTCTTTCATGTTTGATTTATCTGAAAAACCTATATTCCAAAAACCATCATCACATAAGCTTGTATATGAGTTTGCCATCACCACTTGAAAGCCTTCTTTCATTATATGTCAGCTCAAAGCCTTATACCAGCACCTTCATTGAGATTTTACTCCCCATAATAGTGGGATTTCTTAAAATTTTGACCTTTATGTAAGTTTTTTTTCACCTGTTATGGTTTCTTTTACCTCTCCCAAGTTGTTCCTTCTGATGTTCACCAAAAATCTGAACTTTGCCTTCAATTTCTTATCTTCGTTGAATCTAGAGAGAATTCGTGGCCAAACTGTTCTGTAGTTCAGTTAGATCACTAATGATCTTCATTCTAGATAATTCCATGAATCAGCCTTTTCTTTATACCTTTTAACAATAATCTATCAATCTCTCTTTCAAAATACGGAATTTACTCCATCTACAAGGCTCAAGCCAGGAGTGTGATGGAATTCTCCCCACTTGTCTGGATGGGCACAGCTCCAACAACACTCAACAAACTTCACATCATCCAGGACAAAGCAGCCCACTATTTGGTACCATATTGAGAAGCATGCACTCTCTCCACCACTGAAGCTCTGTAGCAGCAGTGTGTGCCTTCTGCAAGATGCACTGCAGAAATTCACCAAAGACCCTTAGACAACTCCTTCAAAACCCATGACCACTTAAATCTAGAAGGGCAAGAACAGTAGATACATGGGAACACCACCTGGAAGTTCCTCTCCAGGTCACTCACATCCTGACTTGGAAATATATCACCATTCCTTCACTGTTGCTTTCTCAAAATCCTGGAATTCTCTCCCTAATGACCTTGTGTGTCAACCTACAGCATGTGGACTGCAGTGGTTCAAGAAGGCAACTCACCACCATCTTAAGGGCAACTGGGAACTGACACTCCCACCCCCCATCACCAAATCATCATCCCCCAGACTATACAGAACCGCATCACCTCAGGAGATCTCCCACCCACAGCTTCCAACCTCATAGTCCAGGAACCCCGCACTGCCCGGTTCTACCTCCTTCCCAAGATCCACAAGCCTGACCACCCTGGCCGACCCATTGTCTCAGCATGCTCCTGCCCCACTGAACTCATCTCTACCTACCTCGACACTGTCCTATCCCCCCTAGTCCAGGAACTCCCCACATATGTTCGAGACACCACCCACGCCCTCCACATCCTCCAAGACTTCCGTTTCCCTGGCCCCCAACACCTCATCTTCACCATGGATATCCAATCCCTCTACACCTCCATTCGCCATGACCAGGGCCTCCAAGCCCTCCGTTTTTTCCTCTCCAGACGTCCCCAACAGTACCCTTCCACCGACATACTCGTTCGTTTGGCCGAACTGGTCCTCACCCTTAACAATTTCTCCTTTGAATCCTCCCACTTCCTCCAGATCAAAGGGGTAGCCATGGGCACACGTATGGGCCCCAGCTATGCCTGTCTCTTTGTTGGCTATGTAGAACAGTTGATCTTCCGTAATTACACCGGCACCACTCCCCACCTCTTCCTCCGCTACATCGATGACTGCATTGGCGCCACTTCGTGCTCCCACGAGGAGGTTGAGCAATTCATCAACTTCACCAACACATTCCACCCTGACCTTAAATTTACCTGGACCGTCTCTGACACCTCCCTCCCCTTCCTGGACCCCTCCATCTCCATTAATGAAGACCGACTTGACACTGACATTTTTTTACAAACCCACCGACACCCACAGCTACCTGGATTACACCTCTTCCCACCCTACCTCTTGCAAAAATGCCATCCCATATTCCCAATTCCTCCGCCTCCGCCGGATCTGCTCCCAGGAGGACCAGTTCCACCACAGAACACACCAGATGGCCTCCTCCTTTAGAGACAGCAATTTCCCTTCCCACGTGGTTAAAGATGCCCTCCAACGCATCTCGTCCACATCCCGCATCTCCGCCCTCAGACCCCACCCCTCCAACCGTAACAAGGACAGAACGCCCCTGTGCTCACTTTCCACCCTACAAACCTTCGCATAAACCAAATCATCCGCCGACATTTCCGTCACCTCCAAACAGACCCCACCACCAGGGATATATTTCCCTCCCCACCCCTTTCCGCCTTCCGCAAATACCGTTCTCTCCGCGACTACCTGGTCAGGTCCACGCCCCCAAACAACCCACCCTCCAATCCTGGCATTTTTCCCTGCCACCACAGGAACTGTAAAACCTGCGCCCACACCATCTCCCTCACCTCTATCCCAGGCCCTAAAGGAGCCTTCCACATCCATCAAAGTTTTACTTGCACATCCACTAATATCATTTATTGTATCTGTTGCTCCCGTTGCGGTCTCCTCTACATTGGGGAGACTGGGTGCCTCCTAGCAGAGCGCTTTAGGGAACATCTCCAGGTCAACCACATCGCCCCGTGGCCCGACATTTCAACTCCCCCTCCCACTCTGCCGAGGACATGGAGGTCCTGGGCCTCCTTCACCGCCGCTCCCTCACCACCAGACGCCTGGAGGAAGAAGGCCTCATCTTCCGCCTCGGAACACTTCAACCTCAGGGCATCAATGTGGACTTCAACAGTTTCCTCATTTCCCCTTCCCCCACCTCACCCTAGTTCTAAACTTCCAGCTCAGTAATTGTCCCCATGACTTGTCCGGACTTGTCCTACCTGCCTATCTTCTTTTCCACCTATCCACTCCAACCTCTCCTCCTTGACCTATCACCTTCATCTCCTCCCCCACTCACCCATTGTACTCTATGCTACTTTCTCCCCACCCCCACCCTCCTCTAGCTTATCTCTCCACGCTTCAGGCTCACTGCCTTTATTACTGATGAAGGGCTTTTGCCCGAAACGTCGATTTCAAAGCTACTTGGATGCTGCCTGAACTGCTGTGCTCTTCCAGCACCACTAATCCAGAATCTGGTTTCCAACATCTGCAGTCATTGTTTTTACCTAGTAAAAATACTGGCCAACTTGCGATGTCCACATCACACAAGTTAATAAAAATATTATCTCGCTTCAATGGTGGTTTATGCCAGTGTTTCAAATTTGCAAGCTTCATGTGTTTAAATGGTTCTACATTTCTCTTTTGAAATGTTGGATTCTTAATTTTTAGGCACTGCCCTCTCACATGAACTCCTAACCAGTCGAAATAGTTTGGTTGCAATCCATCTGTTTCCCCTTAATATGTTGAAGTTAGGTGAGGTCCTCCCCAAACTTTCTAAATTCCAGATAAAGAACTCTAGCTTGTGGTATCTCCTTGTAATTCAATAATTGGTGTTTGACTAACCATTACTGCACTGGAGATTGTCTTCGAAAATTCTGTAGATACTGGAATGCTTCCTGCTGATTAGAAGATAACAAATGTCACCCCACAGTTCAAGAACAGAGCAAGGGAGAAAGCAGGAAATTACAGACTTCGATTAGATTAATTACAGTGTGGGAACAGGCCTTTCGGCCCAACATGTCCACACCGATCCTCCAAAGAGCAATCCACCCAGACCCGTTCCCCAACGTTTACCCCCTCACCTAACACTATGGGCAATTTAGCATGGCCAATTCACCTAAACTGCACATTTTTGGACTGTGGGAGGAAACAGGAGTACCCGGAGGAAACCCACGCAGACACGGGGAGAATGTGCAAATTCCACACGGACAGTTGCCTAAGGCGGGAATTGAACCCGGGTCTCTGGTGCCGTGAGGCAGCAATGCTAACCACAGTGCCACCATGCCGCCCACTTGTACATCTTAGATCTGTTGAGGGAAATGTGGGCAAGAATATGACATGAACATAATGTTGAAAAATGTGAGGCTATACCCTTTTGTGTCAGAGTATCAAGTGTGCAGAGTGTTTCTTAAATGGTGAGAGGTTGGGAAGCATACATGTGCAAAGGGTCCTGGGTAACCTTGTTAATAAGTCACTGAAGCCTAACATGAAGGTGCAGCAAGCTATTAGGAAGGCTAATGAATGTTACTGTTTATTGCAAGAGAATGTGAGTACAGGAATGGTTTTGGTCTCTTTATCTCAGGGAAGAGTTTGCCATAGAGGGAGTGTAATAAATGTTCACCAGATTTGTGATCAGAAGGATGGACTGCTCAATGTAGAGAGATTGGGCAAACTGAGTCTGTATTTTCTGGAGTTCGGAAAAAGAGAAGTGATCTCATTGAAATATATCAAGTCGGGATAGACAGGGTAGATGAAGAAAAAATATCCCCCTGGTGGGGGAATCTAGATCCAGGGACACAATTTTAAAAGTAAGTGGGATACTACTTCTGATGAGATGAGAAATGCAGTTATCTTACACATTGAGGAACTTTGGCATTCTCTACCCTGGAGGGCTATGAAAGCCTAGTATGTATTTAAGGCAGAGCTTGCGTAAAAGGTACAGAAGTGTTCAATCAGCTGCAATTGGATTTAAATGGCGGAGCAAGCTCCACAGTGTGAATAATCCCCTCAAGCCTGTTCCCCCATTCAATATGGTCATGACTGTCTGTTTGAAATTCCAGATTTCCACCCATCTCAATAACCCAATTTCCCCCGACAAACAACAATCTATCCACTGCTGCTTTGAAAAGTATTCAGTGACCTGATCTAAGCACCTTGAGGCAGAATTCCAAAGTTGTATAGCCATCTTGTGGAAAAAAAACCTCATCTCTTGAAGTCACCCTAAAAGGGTGACCGTCAATTTTAAAACAGTACTCCCCTCATTATTGGTACATTGAGCTATTTCTGCTACAGTATCAGGCTTCAAATTCTGCTCAAAATACATCCATTCCTGTTTCTTGGTTAATGCGAGCAATGTGTATTCACCTAAAGATAGAAACTGTGAAATACAGAATGATGGAACAATTTCCAGTTGTCTTATTACCTGTCTCATTTGAGAACTCCTTCTTGGGATTACCATTGACAGTAATATCTTTTCACAGGGCCACCGACATCTCATCATCAAACAACAGCAAGTTTTCCGCTCACTGGTCCAGCTTCGTATACGCAATATCCTACTCCGCTACAAAATATTCCCTCGAGTGTACCTCAGGGTGGTAACCCTCCCCAACATCCCTTTCCTGGGCAACCAGTCCCAGTGTCAACCTTCACCTCGCCTCCCACATCTACAGGTTTGACTGGCTCAACTCTCCTTCCTCCATCTGGGGTGCCAAGACCCCCAGTAATGCATGGACCACCACTGTCTGGACAGCCTCAGGCAGGCCTTCCCCCATCCCAGCCTCCGACAGGACATTACCCACCTCAACTGAACCACAGACCTGTAGGTCTTCAGTCTGGTATGCCAGGGGTAGTGACTGGCCCACCAGCTCAGGGCTTTCAAGCACATCCAAGTCAACCCAGTCAGGGACTTGGACCTCAACAGAATGGTAAGTTTATATATGCTTAATATCGGGAGCAGTGATTGAAGCATTGGGGATAACCTGTCTAGTATTTTGTGCAAAGTTATAAAGTTGGACTCTGCTTATTTGAGCCTGTAGAATTTAAATGAATCTTATCAATGGCTTTGCAAAGAAAGAACAAATTTAAGTTTGATTTTCCATTCAACACTCAATTAGCTAAGCTATGCATTTAACAGGGAAAGGTAGGGGGTTAAACGGTTTTGTAACATTTGATTAGATAATTTCAGAAAAATGGGAGCAGAATGCTGTGAAAATAAGTCATGATTTCCTTAAAAATTCTGGTAGTTATCTTCAGCTGCATGTCAGAATAATTTGAAGCTGCCAGGAAAACACGATGATTTTCAACATGCTTTTCATCATGCTAGAAATGAGCAATCGGATTCCTCTATCCCAATGCAGCCTTTTGTTTTACCCACATGGCAATCTGTGTGACTTCATGAGAAATTATCATGGTGACTGTGCAACCAATATTGATGTCACTAGCCTCCTTTTGTGAGAGAAAATGGTGTCCTTACCTGGTCTAGAATACCTGTGACTCCAGACGCACAGCATTGTAGTTGACTCTGAAACAGCCAAGCAAGCCATTGTCATCTCGGAAAGGAAAAAGAATGAGACCAGGTGGATAACCTGGCATCGACTAAGACACTGATGTCTCAGACACTGATGTCTCAGACACTACCATAACCATCCCAATGTCCTGTCCCACCGGCAGAACAAGCTGACAGATGTGGTGATAAAGAAGGGTGTTGTCCTGGGAGTTCTCAGCATTGACTGCAGGCCCTGTCAAGTCCCTGAACTAGTTGAGTCCTCAAGTGCAAAGCTGGTAGACTGGTTCTGAGGCGGGTGGTGTGGGAATCAGTGAGGGAAAAACATACTGACTCTCATTCTCAATAGTTTGCATGCCACAGATGTGTTCATGACATTGTTGGTAGGAATGACCTTCGCATGGTGCTCTGGCCCGAACCGTCGATTTTCCTGCTGCTTAGATGCTGCCTGACCTGCTGTGCTTGTGAAGACAAAATCTTGTCTTCAGTTTGAGAGCACCATCTGTTATATTGTTGGGCTGAATCACCTTAAAAAAAAATGTAATAAATTTGTGAACACGTCAAACATCTCAAGACTGGGCCTCTAAGAGACTCTGTGGCCATCAGCAGAATTGTACTCAAACACAACCTGCAACCTCAGCGCAGTATATCCCATGCTGTACCATTACCATCAAGCCAGGCAATCAGCCCTGCCTCAGTGAAGAGTGCACTGGAAATGCCAGGACCAGTGTGAGGCATACCTGAAAATGAGGTGTCAACCTGATAAAGCTACAAATAGATGGAAGTGGGTACTGCAGATGGAGTACTTGAGATTAGAGTCAGATTAGATTGGTGTATTAGTGTGGAATATTCCTAATGAAGGGCTTTTTCCCAAAACATCAATTTTTCTGCTCCTCGGATGCTGCCTGACCTGCTATGCTTTTCCAGCACCACTCTAATCAAAGCTACAAATAGGGCGACTTGTGTGCTGAACAGTGTAAGTACAAGGCTAGGTGATTGCATAACCAATAATTCAGATCAGATCTAAGCTCTGCAGTCTTGCAACATTTAGTTATGAATAATGGTCGACAATTGAATAATGCACTAAAGTAGGAGGTTCCACAAGTATCTTCTCAATGATGGGGGCCTCCACAACAGTTCAAAAGATAAGGGTGAAGCATTCATAATAGTCATCAGCCAGAAGTAACAAGTCCTGTAGAGAACCCTAACGTCATAAATGTCAGTTTTCAGCCAATTCAATTCACTCCACATGATATCAAGAAATGGAAGGCTATGGTCCTTAACATTATGGTTCAGAACTTGCTGCACTCCTAGTCAAGCTTTCCCAATACAGCTGCAACACTGATATCTACCTAACAATGTATAAAATAGCCCACATATGTCCTGTACACACAATTATGGATCTGCTCTCGATCCTCAGTGAAGTGATGGAAGATGTCATCAACAGTGCTATCAAACATTATTTGCTCCGCAATGGCCTAGTGTTATTATTAATGCAGAGCCCAGATCATGTTTTGGGAACCTGGGTTTGCATCCTACAATGGCGGATGGTAGTAGTTGAATTCAATAATAATCTGAAATAAGGGGCTAATGATGACCTTGAAACTATTGCCGATTGTGAGGAAAATCTCATCTGGTTCACTGACATCTTTTCGGGAAGGAAGTAACTCCAGACCAATAGCAATGTATTTGATTTGGGCAGTTAGGGATGGGCAATAAATGCTGGCCTAACCAGTGACAGCCACATCCTGTGAATGAATGAAAATACAATCTCACTGATGCTCAGTTTGGGTTCTGCCAAGACCACTGAGCATCTGACCTCATTATAGCCTTTGTGCAAATGCGGACAAAATAACTAAATTCCAGACATGAGCTAAGAGTTTTTGCCCTTGACATCAAGGCTGCATTTGACAGAGTGCTGCAATTAGGAGCCCTGCAGTCATACCTCACGCTAAGAAAGATGGTTGTGGTTGCTGGAGATCAGATCAGATTTCTGCACAAGTTCTTCAGGGTAGTGTTCTAGACCCTAACAGCTTGAACTGCTTCATCACTGACCCTCCTTCCTCCACAAGGTCAGAGTGAGGAAACTTGATGTTGACTGGGCAATGTTCTGCACCATTTGCAATCACTCAGATACTGAAGCAGTTAATGTCCGAATACAGTAAGGCCTGGACAATATCCAAGCTTGGGAATCTAGCTGCCATCCTTGACCTTGAATGGCAATACCTGCTTCAGATGCCCCACTGTCAACACCCTAGCAGTTGCCATTGGTCAGACGCTGAACTGGACTAATCACAAGTACATGTGGCTACAGGAGCAAGTCAGAGATTAGGAATTCTCTGACAAGTTACACCCTGCCTCATACCACAAACCTTGTCCACCATCAGTAAGGCCCAAGTTAAGATTGTGATGGAATACTTACCCTTGCCTGGATGAGTGCAACTCCAACAACACTCGGAGCTTAACACCATCCAGGAAAAAGCAGCCCGCTTAATTGACACCACATCTACTCTATCTACCACTGATGCTCAGTTGCGGCAGTGCACACGATCTACAAGATAGACTGTTCCTTTGACACTACTGTCTAGAAGGACAAAGAGAGACAACACATTGGAATACCAGTACTCGCAACTTCTTTCAAATACCCACCAACCTGACTTTAAAGTACATTGATGTTGCTTCAATGTTGCTGTGTCTATTGGCAGGGCACAAGCTACAGCGGTTTAGAAGGCATTTCAGCACCTTCTACAGGGCAGTGGGGATAGGCAATTACTGCTGGTCCAGCCAGTGACACCCATGGCCCATTAATGTATAAAGCAAAAATCATGCTCTGTATAGCATAGTGTATTAATGAATTGGCTTGAGAAACACCAAGGGTGGGAATGAATGTTTTTCTGAATGCTGAACTGTTCTGACCTGCAATGTGCTGCCTGAGTGGATAGTGAAGATTTAGCAGTAATTTAACAGGAGAATTAGACAGATACTTAAGGGAAATATTTGCGGGGCTATGGGTAACAAGCAGGGGTGTGGGACTAATTGAATAACTCAGGACTCGTACAGACATGATGGACTGAATGGCCTCCATTCTGATATTTTTACTCCATTTTTCTGTTTGGTATGGTTTCTTATAAACCTGTTTGGACATTGTGACACTCTGAGACAGGTGAACTTGTCCCTGTGCCTTCTGGCTCGGAGATAGGAACACTACCACTGCACTACATAATAACTTCACACTCAGTACCCATAAGCTTTAGGAATATTTCTGCCTTGGGTTCTGCTTACTGTCGCAAATGAATATTCGATTGTATTCAATTTGTCTGTGAACCTGTGCAAATGTATTTTTGGGCGATCCACTTCATGGAAGCAGTGGTGTGTCTGATTAGAGTTTGTGAACAATGGTGACTTGTACACTACAACTTGCTGATTCCTTATTAATCCTGCAGGTATTCCTTGGTGTTTTGATACACACACGTTTTGTTTGCTACTTGGCTTTTCTTGATTTGTGATGTCCTTTCAGGTTCTTTTGGACAAGTGAGGTCGCCCCAACCGAACTTTGCTGCACCTTACACTGGAGCACCAAGTTACCCCAGTCAACCCCAACCACAACAGAAAAGGCTGGACCCAGATAGCATTCCTAGCCCAGTAAGGACCATGATTTGTAGCTGTTGTCTTACTGGCTGTTGTATTCTAATGTTTATAAAATTGTTTCAGTGTTTTCGGAAGAAGACGGTGGCTTCATGGGAATGTCGTTGGACGCTTAATCCTAGGCTAATGCTTCGGGGGCATGGGTTCAAATTCCACAATACCAATTGATAGAGCTTACAATCAACTTAAATTGGAATCTAAAGCTACTCTTGTTAATGGTAGCTGTAAGACTATCATCGATTAGCATATAAAATCATCTCGTTCACTAATGTCCTTTAGGGCAGGAAATCTGCCATCCTTATCTGGTCTGGCCTACATGATTCCAGACCCACAGAATTGTGGGTTGACTTTTAACTGCTTCAAGGGTGATTAGGGATGGGCAGCAACTGCTGGGTTTGTCAGCAATGCTCACATCCCATAAAGAAATAAAAAATACTCTTTTTCTGCTTATTACAAGAATTTGCTTGCATCTGTCCATTGTTTACAAACTTGGGAGACCTGAAGGTAATTTTTGTATTTTATTTGCATGTGTTTTCCTGAACATGTTTGCACTTCTGTTTGGAAATTTGATTTTGTGCAATGCAGAATATCATAACCGTGCAATTCATTGCGAATGACACAGCTTCAAAGTAACATTCCTGCACTGAAAAGTTGTTATGCCTGAGGGCAATGTCTGCAGTCACTTCTGCTTCAGCTTGGTGGCCTGAACACTCTGCTTGTGGTGTGTTGGTATTGTAACTCTGGTAGACAGCAGAATAATTTTTTTTCCTGGGCTCCCGAGTTCGTTCTTTTTGTCAACTCTAAGAATCCTAACTCTGCCTCTCTTTCTGGTTGCCTAGGTTGCAGTCTCTTCAAGCTAGCTGTGGGGCAACAGGCCTGGTGCCATGCACCCTGTGATTAGTTGACCATCTCTTTGTTCAGTCCTGTTCTTCTGTTAACTCTAAGTTCAGTGTTCATTCTGTCTTCTCACCTCTCTGTATCCTTGCTTCTCACTCCTCATGAGAATGGGAACCAGAGGGAAGAGCAGGAAACTGCTTGTGGAATCAGTCAGGCTTAAGAGCAAGTCTGAGCTTGAAGCAGGTATTCAGTAGTTATCTCTAGTTGCAACTTCCTGTGCTACCAATGTTGGTTTATTTGTGTATATGACATGTAACCCATGGTGATGTAATGAGACATTTATTAGTCATTTAAGCAAAACTGTTAATGTGGGGAATCCATAGTTGATTAAGTTGATTCAAGATTAATTTAGGGTGAGAGGGGAAGCTAGTGATCAGTGCCTGGTAGAGTTTTGTTAGGGTAGTGAAGATAAGAACTAGAATCATTTAAATTTTGGTGAGACTTAAGGGTTATACTGGATTGTTGAATTAAATGCTAATCAATGTGATGGCTGTAAAGCTTTTGATTCAACAGTTTTATTCAAGACTCATGAAAACAATGATCACAAGCCTTTTTTTTTTGGGGATCCTGTCCAGTTTATGAGAAAGATATGGCTGTGTTCTTGATTTGCTTTGGCTCAAAGTAATATGCTGTCAGTCTCTTGCAACACTCTTCTTACTGATCCATTTACAGGGATAGGAACAAAATGGTATCCAACAATATTGTGGTGTTGTAATGAAGTCAGGAGTTGACATGAGCATGGGAAACTCCATTGGAAGTTTGGGGGAGAAGGTAGTAAACAATCCATTGCAGATTTTCCTTTGGCCTGTCATGCAATCCTGACAAGCTTCTTGGAAGTAATTCTGGTTAAGGTGCTTGAACTATTAAAACTTCTCAACCTGGGAAGGGGTTAGTGAAGTTCCTCTGCTGGAGTCACTTTTATGCATCTAATTAACAATTGTAGATGTTCCAACGTCTGTGGACAATTCTGAACGCTGGATGTATTTGGGTAATTACCTTGCAAGACATTGAAAAGGAAAATAAAAAGGGGCATGAAAGCTTGATATCAAATAAGTTTGAATTAAATGCTATTATCTATCAGTATTTCTGTTTAAAAAGTTACTTCTGTCGGTTTTTGAGTTAACACAATCAGACAGTTAGAGTTGAAATGCTAACGCTTTTATTTTATTTATGAAATTATCATTCCAGCCAGATTACTTTTGAATATTGAGCTTTTTAATATTAAAGCTGTGGGAATGTGAACAGGCCTGCATAATGCATAGAAATGATAGATAACCAGTCTAACTGAATAACACAGGTTGCATGTGCAATGATGTATGTGTAAACGTATGTCAAAGGACTTGCTAATGTGGCACCATTCATGTGGGAAGATAGAAGTAACAACTGTTACTGTTCTGTTTCTCTCCTGTTTTGCTGCTCATTTGTGCCTTTTTAAGCAACTTAATGAACTGCCACCTCAACAGAAAACAAGACATAGAATAGATCCAGATGCAATTCCTAGTCCAGTAAGTCTGCTTGTATGTTCGTGTGCTGTTACCACCTTCATTCCTGCCTTTGCTTTTCATTCTAAAAGGCATGTTGCTCTATATGTGACAAATGTGCTGTAAGGTCACAAAATCTTGTCAGTTTAATTGCACTTTGTCTACAGCTTATTTTGTAATACAACAATGCTGTGTCAGTAAAATAACTACACAAAGGTGAATTCTTACAGTATAAATCTTTCTGACAGTATCAATAATTTTTGGATTGGTTAATGTTTGAGCAAATTAATCTGGTGATCTACTTTGGTACCTTACAGACAGTGGTAGATAAAACAGGATTGCTGAAAATCCAATCTAAACTTGTTTCTTCAACTTAGTGAGTATTTGTGGTCTTAGTTGGTGTCACACATTTAAACTAATTTTTTTTGGTAAGCTGTCACTGTTGTTTGCAGTTGCATAAATATCCTTTTCAAGTAATACAACCCATTTTAGCCCTTCCACATAGTCTTTCTGCCTCCCAAGTCACATGCAAGAGCTAGCAACCCTATTGTAATACTTGCTACCATTGTTTAGTAGTTGCATCAGACTTAGAAAACTGGTTGAATAATAATAAAGTGGTTTTTATGAAATAACTTGCGGCAATATTCTGTTGCTGTATCTTAACAGCATGTGCCTGCTCAGAAAGCTGTATGAGTCATTTGTGCTTCAATACTGAATTTCAGAATATAAATTTGGCTAGGTTTAATGAACACAATAAATGGATTTACTTGTTACAAATATTTTTAATAGTGCTCATTGAGAGCCTCTTAGCTCTTGGAGATCATTGCAGTTACTTTGGAGTTGTTTTTGACAGAAAAACAATATAAGGTACTAATAAGCTGTGCTCAATTCAAGTCAAATGTTTGCATTTTCCCCTCTACTACAAATTTCTACTTTCTATTCCACTTACTGGAAACTTCTGTCCTGCTTACTTGACGCTGACCCATGCACCTAGCAGCAACCAGTGAACAGTCTTCAGAGTTTGAAGTCTGTGTTAATTTCTTCCTCTTCCCTAGGCATTATGAAACCAGCTGTGGTCCCACCTGCTGTGGCTGAGGTCAGCTAACTTAGTACATAGGAGAAATCACACCTGGATTTATTCTGACCTCTTGTGCAGGATTGCAGCAGGATTGTTTGTTTACTGAATTGCTTGGGAAGCTCTGTGTTTGTTCAGTCATATGTGATCATAATGTCCACTTAGGTCCTTTTCCAACCAGCTACTTAGATATCTCCACAACTGAAAGACTTGTTTTTGTGTTTTATTGAATGACAGTTTGAAATGTATTGTATACTTTGACAGATCCAAGTGATTGAAGATGATAAGTCAAACAGAGGAACTGAACCATTCTCAACCGGTGTGAGAGGTCAAGTTCCACCACTTGTGACTACTGACTTTGTGGTAAAAGACCAAGGTAACATCCTTAAGACTCTTTAACATCTTCAGTATTTGGTGTGAAAACCACCAAAGTAAATGTTTTGTCACTGGAGTTGGCTACCTTGATATTTGCTCTGATTGGCAAGACATTGTCCTGAGAAGAGAACCAGAGCAAGCTGTCACCTTTTTTTTTGACTTGGAGAAGACAGTGTATACACCTGCCCTTTCTGTCTGCAAGGTTCAGCTGTTTTAATACGTGGCTTCTAGTCCATGCAAGTGTGTCACACTGTAGCCCGATTGATGACTTTTTTTCAGCTAAGTGACTGTGTACATGCATATGCAGGGATGTTCTCTCTGCAAGCAAAGAGGATATTTCAAGCCTCAAGTTGTGTTTGATCTGCCTGAGAGCCGATACTTTTCCATTGCTTTCTCTGTGGTAATGCCTTGACCAGAGTCAAGTGCCACCCAGTCAATAACCTCTACTGGATGACAATTTCCTCTGTTTGAAATTTGGCATTCTTGTGTTTATCCTGACAAGTAAAAAAGGAAAAAGTAAGTGGCAAAATGGCAATATTGCTAGACTAGTAATTCTGAATGTTCTGAGTGCCTGCGTTTGAATCCCACCATGGCAGATGGTGAAATTTTGAATTCAATAAAAGTCAAAATAAAAAGATAACCCAATGGTGATCATGTACTCATGATTGATGTCATTAAAAACAAATCTATCTGGCTCATAAATGTGCCTTAGGAAGGATTTCTGCTGTCCCTAACTGTTCTGGCTTCTCTGGCTCCATGTTTATCGCAATGTGGTTGACTCTTCTGGACAGTTAGGAATGGACAATAAATGCTGGCTCAACCAGCAGTACCAACAGCCCATGAAAGAAGAAAAAAAAATTCAACAATAATTAAGTTCAGCATTACGAAGCAGGAGCAGGAGTGTATTTTATAAAAAATGACTTGTTTGTGCTTGTTTTGCAGGGAATTCAAGTCCTCGATTTATTCGATGTGCGGCTTATAATCTTCCTTGCACTTCAGATATGGCAAAGCAGTGCCAGGTTCCCCTTACTGCAGTCATTAAACCACTTGCTACATTACCAGCTGATGAGGTAATTAATGCATTGCATTTTTCCACATGTTTTAGTTTTTCTTTTCGGAAGGATGTATTCTTAGAATTGTCTTGATTTACTTTCCACTTCTCAGCATATGTGTGTCGGACAAAAGCATGGAGTCTTGTAAGCAAACATCCTTCAACTTTGAATATCTCAGTTGGATTACTTTAGGGGTCATTGGCTTGGTTGTGTTTTATCTGTTTGATCATTATAGCTCTCCCATTGGTGATACATGTCTGAATTGTGATACGCAGTTCTGGGTCAGCCTAGAGAGTAACAGCTACCAATATGGAGACATCAAGATTTCACGTATTTGGTAGTAAGAGCTCTTCTCCCTGTCCAAACTCAGGAATGTAAAGAGAGGAGAGGGATCATGCTCTGGAAATTATCCGTCTAATTCATATCAGGGAATATATTGATAACCTTCCTGTGGGTGAGAAAATCTTTCCAGAGACAGTGTGGCTTTAACACTTTCCAAATAAACCTCCAACATTGCCTTTGTTGCCAGACCAACCCAAGACAAAGGTCAGTATCAATACCAGAAATTCTTCATTGCATCATTGACCCGATGAAAGCATTTCACTTCGAAAATTGCAAATCTGTATTGATAGTAATGCAAAGATTTGGAAGCCCCAGAGATTTTGTCATGTCCCCGCAACTAACAACTTCCCTGAGTGGGAGATCTGAAACAGATGCCTTCAAAATCTATCCTAGGGTCAAGCAAGACTCTGTGATAGCTCTTGTACTTTGCTCAGGTGGCCTACCGAAAATGTCACTGGGATAATAAACCAGAATAGGTTTGAGTCCCATTGTGGCAGATGATAAAATTTGAGTTAACGAAAATCTGGAATTAATAGGTAGCCTGATGGTAACCATGGAACCACAGCTGATAGTTGTTGAAAACCCACCTGCTACACTGGTGTCCTCTTGGAAAGGAAATCTAACACCCTTCATGGTCTGGCCTGAGTGTGACTTCAGACACTCATCAATGTGTTTTACTCTTAACTGCCTTCTGGGCAATTAGGGATAGGTATTAAATGCCAGCCTAACCAGCAATGCCCTCATCTCATTAATTTTTATGAAAATCTGTCTGACAGCGGTTATTTACCTCATCAAAAATCAGCGCTCCAGTATCAGAATTAAATATCACCTTGATGGAAACATCTTTGATTAACCGTAGTGTAGTTTTGGTACAGTAGCAATCAGAGTTGAGTATAATCATGATCCACTGTTTATACCTCATTGCATTAATTCATATTCTGTACTGGATTTGCAAACTAATCTCGAACTCTTCAATTCTGCATGCAAGAAACTTGGCCTGTCTTTGAATGTTGCCAATCAAAGCTCTAAAGCAGTCCCAGTCTCTGAAAACGCTACCATTGACAAAGAGGTGCAATATTGGATTGACTGCACCAGCTCTGCCTTCTACAATCTATCACAGTTTGTGGTTGAAACCAAAAGCGCCAATGAAACAGAGCAGTTGTCACCACACACCTGTATGAAAGTAAAACCTGAACACTGTATCAGTGACACACAAGAATGCTAGAGAAATGCCATCAGCAATGCCTCCTCAAAATCTTCTAGATTCAGATGTTTCATTGTGATTTGGACAAGTTGAGTGAGTGAAAAAAATGCATGGTAGGTGAAGTATAATGTGGATAAATGTGAGATTATCCATTTTGGGCAAGACGACATTCAGATTATTATCTAAATGGCAATAGATCGGGAAGGAGGAGTTGCAACAAGACTTGGGTATCCTATATCAGTCACTGAGAGCAAGCAAGCAAGTGTAACAAGCTGTGAAGAAGGCTGCTGGTATGTTGGCCTTCATCGCAAGAGGAGCTGAATACAGGAGCTGCAATACCTTGCAGCAATTATGCTGGGCCTTGGTGAGACCACATTTGGAGTATTGACTACATTTTTGGCTTCCTTATCTGAGGAAGGATTTTCTGGCTATAAATACACAGAGGAAATTATTTTTCTCCTTGCTTTGTTTCTTCTCATGTCTCCTTTGTTCGATCTTTTGTATTTCTTTCTACCAGTTTCTCCCCTGACTGCTTCTCCATTTTTATCCTTCTCAAATTCTCCTCACACTTTCCTTCCCTTTCATCTTGTATCCGACCCACTCTTCATCCTCCATTAAAGCAGGCAACGTTGGATTTTGTTTGAGAGATGATATGGTATCCTCAAATTATGTTACATTCTGAGCAGCTCATTCCACCTCTAAATCAGAATTTTCCATCATTCTGCAATATGCCGAGGAAATTTGATCTGATTGCATGTGGGTAGGTCTGTGTGGTTGCCAGCATGTAGAATTACATTCTGTATGGTTGCAAGGCATTTGAAGCTGCGAAAACTATTGTAATTTTAACTTCCTTTTCAACAGGTTTGTATGTGGTGGAAAATTAATCTATAAATTGAGTCTCTGAAACATATTTTTGTGAAATTAAAAATTGTGCATTAGGCACATTGCTTTACTCTAAAGTCCTTACTGGCCACTTTTACTGTCAATTTTGCATGAGTGATGAATCCTTTGCTGTCAATGTCACTTGGGATTTGCAGCTTTTCATATTATCAAAGTTTTCTTTAGTTGAAGTTCTCTGTGACAACAATAGTTCCATTTTGTTTGGTGCAGCTGTTGAGATAAATCCATAAACTGTAAGTGACACCAGGCTTTGGAGGTTGTATCAGCACATTTTCATTTGGACGTTTTGAATTCCTGGGTCATGCTCTTGTTAGGTGTGGTTAACATAGTCCACGTGGATTGCATTTTTCTTTTTGTGGAATTAGGAAGAAATCTTGGGTTGGAATGCCTGAAGGGTTACAATGTCCATGTTTCCAGGATAGTACATGTGAAAGTGTTTGAGGTCAATCGTTAACTGCTATTGTAAAAACTCTGGCAGTCTGTCCACGAATGTGCAATTATTTTGAGGCACCAATTTAGAAGAAACTAGCTTAATACCACCATGACTTTGTAAGTATCCACTTCCGTGTCCTTGTTTGAAAGGAGTTGGCCACTGAAGAATTAAAAGTCTATTCTTGTGAAACCATGACCACTAGGTAACATTCACAGGCTTTAAGCTGGTCAAGGGTAGATTTAGGATCAACCTTTGTCTGAGTATGTTCTAGTGAAGTATATTGGGATCTTTTACTACTTGAAAGACATTCTATAAATGCATGTTATTTCATAGAGATTAGTGATGTCTCTGTTAAAAGCATTGTGGAATCAATACTGATAATTGATTTTCTGTCATTACATTTTTGACCCTGCTTGCAGTAGTATACAACAGTAACTGGTGACTATTTCCCAATGAAATGATGTAAAAATGTGAGCAAACTGTCTGTTGTACTATCATTGTATGTTGTCACATGTCATAACTGTGTTTACAGTTTAGGTTTCTAGCTGCTCACCTTTTCTCCAAATCGCATAAGTTATTTTGTCTGATTATACCCTGACCTAGTTTATCCCATATTCATGTCACAATGCTTTACAAGTGAAGAAAGCAGAGAGGATATCCTAAATGTTCAACATTGACAAACAAACAATGTAACAAAGAACTAAAAACAAGTTTGGAGCATGATTGGTAACTTGAAACACAAAATGGCGCACAGTCAACTCAAGGGTTGTGTTACTCCCAGGTGTATGGTGATCACTCTATTGTGTCAGTTAGAAGGGAATGAAGGATTCTGGCACCTCTGAACAAGAAATTCAGTTTAATGGCAAATGCTGTTTTGCTTTGAAAGGGCAGAGTTTTATTAATTGTTCTTTGCCATCTGCCAGCACGAATGGGAAAATCATTGTATGATGGAATCCTTAGTTAAAAAGTTCATACCTTGCTGACCACAGCCTGCAAATCTGATAATGACCCATTTAATCTTACTCTCTGCTTTCTGCCTGTTAACCAATCTGCAGTCCATTTTACTAAATTTTTCCCATCCATGAGTGTAACTTTGTTTGTTGATCACCTGTGTGGGACTGGATCAAAAGCCTCCTGAAAACTGAAATAGACCACATCTCCTGGAGGCATGTGACATGGTGATGATCTCATAGTCCTAGATGTATACAGCACGGAAACAGGCCCTTCAGCCCAAATCATCATTCAGGTTTCCTAAACTGAACTAGTCCCATTCGCCTGCCTTTGGCACACATCTCTAAACCTTTCCAATCCATGTATCTGCTATACTTCCTCTGGTATTTCATTCCACATATACACCGTTCTCCTTGTGAAAATGTTGCCCCTTGGGTCCCTTTTAAATCTTTCCCCTCTCACCTCAAGCCCTAGAGCCTTAACCAGAGTGAATCTTAATCTAAACAATACAATTTTCAGTGGGATTCTGGCCTAAGAAATACAAGTTCTCAGTGGCCATAGCACAATCCAGGTCTTGACGCTGTGCAGCTGACCTGTTTCAATCTGTGATCATCTTTTCAATGAAAACTCTCCTTTTATGCGATCAACCACAGACACCCCCCCCACCCCCCATTATCTTGTTTGATAACTTAGTGAATCAACATTTTTCTGAGAAAAGCTTTTCAAGATACGGTTTCAAAAAACACTGGTCCTCCTTTAGAAACTGAATTACTCTGGGGATAACAACAATTTTCACAAAATAGCATTTAAAAAAAAATCTAGACTTAATCAGCATACATAGTAGACAAACAAAATACTGAGATGAGCTGAACAAGATAACCATGTGAATGTGTAATTAAGGACATAATTAGCTTCAGTATTTTAAGTTCAAAGATACATTTTTAGGGATTATACTTGCTTTACATGGGGTCAAACAGGCAATGCAGGCAGTATTGCCGAAATGATGGTGATACATTTAAGACAAGTCCATGGGGCACAGGCTGCGTGTAGTGACTAAAACATAGAAATAGGTCATCCTGCAGCAACACTGGTGTTTCACATATTTACTTGGATATAAATCGTGATTTGCCCCAACTTCTGGAAGGATTTTTTGAAGCTTCTAAAGGTTGACTTACAAGCCTTGAGTTCGTATGATTGCATGGTTAAACTGGTAATGATTAAAATTAAATACTCTCAAACCAGTACCTCACAACTTCAGACATTTGGATTTCTGCTGTGTGTAAATCTGCAAGGCCTCCCCTCAATATTTATGGAATGCCTCCATCATCTTACTTATCTACCAATCCCGAGGGGACCTTGTCATTGGACTAATAATCCAGAACTCCAGATTCTGGAGCCATGGGTTTGAATCCCACCATGGCGATGAAGAAATTTAGTTTAAAAAAAAATCTGGCATAAAATGTTAGACAACGGCACTATTAATTGTCATTAATTCCCATCTGGTTCGTTCATTTGTTTTATGGAACACAGTAAAGGTACTGTCCCACCTGGTCTGATCTACATTCAACTCCACATTCACAAAGTTGTCTCTTAAGAACCCTTTGGGCAATAGAAGATGAGCAAAAGTTGCTGGACTAGCTTCTATTGCAAGAGGATTTCAGTACAGAAGTGCTGACGTTTTGCTCCATTTTATCTTGAGTTGCAATGACCAGTCCCATCAAAAGCGATTGGGCAAACTGGGCATCATACGGTAAAAATATGAGAGGTGACCTCACCAAAACATCTAAAGGAATAGACCGATTGATGTAGGTTAGATGTTGGCCGTTATTGGACAGCATAGAACCAGGGAGTACAATTATAAAAATAAGGGCAATATAATTTAAATCCAAGCTGAGCTTTTTTTCTCATAGGGTTGTGAATGACTGTTTTACAAAACAAAGTTAACCCATTTTCATTGAATAATACCGGATCCGAAATAGCTTTTACCCAAGTTTGTTCCTCAACATATTGCTGCAGAATGTCATATACGTTCCAGGAATTCTTAGCATCAGACTTCACTCAGTTTACCCAATCTCTATAGATTGAAGTTACCCAAAATTGTTGTTTTCATTACTACATGCAATTCTAATTCCATATTTTATACCATGTCCTCCTGCATTATACCTACAATTTGGCAAGTTAGAAATCACTCCTACCATTATGTACCACCCATTCTGTTTCTTAATTCTCCAAACATCCTGTTCTTTTGATCCAAGATCCCCCCCCCCCCCAACTAATGTACTAGTCCCATCCTTGATTATCAACACTACACCATCTACTGTTCCATTCTTCCTGTCCTTCCTAAGTATGAAATATTGTTTAATCTTCAGTTCCCAGTCTTGGACACCCTGCAGTCATGTCTCCATAATGGTAAATAAATCATATTTTACTCCTAGCACCGTAAATTGACCTAGTTTGTTGTCTATGCTTTTTGTCTTGAGTGTTTTTAATTCTGCCTTTTTAACACTGTTCTCCAGTTTTGGTCTGGTTGATTTTAGGATTTGTTTCTGTAGTTTTCCACCTTTCACCTATAGCTCTTCTACATCCCATAATCAGCTTTCTTTTAATTGTCTCTGAATTCTCTCTTCCGTTTTCATTCTCCTGACAAGCTAGTTTAAACTCTGCCATCACGACTCATGAATCTCATCCTGAGGATATCTGCCCCAGTCCAGCTAAGAGTGACCTGCTTTGAATTAGTTGTTGGGCTTGTAATTGCTTTGTGACCCATGAAAATCGAAAAATTAACTTCTAATGGAAACTCTGATCCATTTCAAAGAAATAAATGTCTGAAATGTTCTGCTTTATCCAATGTAGTACAGTAAGTTTTTGTTATTTACCTTGCATAATCCAACAATTGAGTTGGCCTGGGCAGAAAAATATGCAATACTGGAATAATTTTCTACTTAATGAAACAATTAAATCTTCCTTTTGATGTGATGAGCTCAGCCTATGTGATTGCAATTATTTCTTGACAAAGATAGGGTTGTTTTGGCACTCAGTATACTTAGGATAAGTTCCTTGAGTGTTTTAGCACCAACTAAATCATAGGCCCCGTGTTTTGTTAATGAGTACTGAACCAGAATTTGACAGAACAGGAGCATCTTGTGAACTGAGAGATTGGTGGTGGGTGTGGCGCCATGAATCACAAACCAAGGTTTTAAATTTAAGTAATGTCAAGTGATAGGATGTAAGTGAACTTTGCTGAACTATGAATCAACGAGTGAACAATGGGAAGTATTTCTAGAATAATTGGTACAAAACGTATACTTAAAAGGCTGCTTCACTGATGTAATTAAGCAGCTGTAATCAACAAATGAGTTAAAATTCAGCAACAAAAACAAAAATTGGTGGAAAAGCTTATTGGTCTGGCAACATCTGTGAATAGAAACTGAGGAAGGGTCACTGGAACCAAAATGTTAATTCTGATTTCTTTACCTAGATGCTGTCAGATCTGCTAAGCTTTTCCAGCAACTTTTGTGTTAGTTTCTGATTTATAACATCCACAGTTCTTGTGTTTTTTAGTTAAAATTCAGCATTTAGCAGAACGAAAAGGGAAATTCAATAAAAAGTGACAATCTGTTGTCTGGCATCAGCATGGCTATACTAAGAAAGTAATGAGAGACAAAAGAGGAATCTGAATAAAACAACCACAGTAAATATCCTAGCTAACAGCAAGTCAAATTCTACGCACATTCAGAACAAGTGTGTCGAATGGAATACTGGCAAATGTAAAACCAGATGCATGCATAGTTACCAGGAGCAGATGGCAGTGGCAGACTCGATAATTGAGTTGAGGTGAACATGCTGGAAATATTTGGAAGGGCGGGCAGTATCCAAAGACAAACCCAGCTAATATTTCGGCATAGTGACCTTTCATCACTTCAGTGACTTGAGTAAATTTTGGCTGCCATTGAGTACTCTGTTGTCAGAAGTGCAAGCTGTTGAAAGAGACTTAAATGAGACCCTGCCTGCCCATAATGCTTTTCGTAAGGAAGAAATATTTATCTGGTGGTCAGGTCAATATTAATGTCTGAGTGAACATCACTGAAACAGTCTCACTGGTTACCTCATTTGAGTGTGGGACCTAATTCAAATTGACAGCTTTATTTATCTTTGTGACAAGTGAGGGTGTTTCAGAAATAATTTGGTTAAAAATGCAAAGTTGAGAACCCTGTATGGGTAAACATGCCTTTATAAATTTGCACTCTGGTATTTAAGTGGTTGATGTGAACGATTTGTTGCTAACCTACTGTATATACTCAAGTAATTGACAAACTTTTTGACTACTTTTTAAGGTTAAATTTATGGGGTCAACTATTACATGGAAACTACTTTTGAGGGGCTGAAATTCATGCCTATCAAAATTCATACCATATCATTAGCAGCGAAGCCCAATTGATCTTTAAAAAACTAAACAATAAAAGATGAATTATTGGTAATTCTGAAAACCCAGAGCCGGAACCCAACAGCCAGCGGACTGGAAGACTGGGTGCGGAGCGGAACAACCAGCAGACCGGAAAGCTGGAGTGGGACATGGTGGCCGGCACATTGACTCATAAATGTTGATCTGTTATCTATAAAGAGCTAGGGTCAACCTCTACGTGAGATAGATGGAAAATTCCAGGTTATTTGGCCAAAAAAAGAGTACATGAGATCGACTCTTACTCAAGTGTATACGGTATCTGAAATATGCCATAATGCAATTGTGCAAAAGAATTTATAACCTCTGTTCTGTAAATTTGACATTTCCTCAGGATTTTTCTTGATTCAAAGAAACATTTATATTTTGTCTTCCAGGCACCCCCTTATATTGTGGACCATGGGGAGACTGGTCCAATAAGGTGCAATAGATGCAAGGCTTATATGTGCCCCTATATGCAGTTTATTGAAGGTGGACGGAAGTTTCAGTGTGCATTCTGCAGCTGTGTCACTGAAGGTAATACCTTTTATTCTTTTCGAAGCCAGTTGTTGAGCCACTTGAAGGTTAAGCCTGAAGGGGTCTCGTAGAAAACGCTACTGAAGTACAGCACAGTCAAGTTCATAAATCTTCATGCAGCACCATGTTGGAGGTTGCTGAATAGATCAAGGGGCTCCATGTCAGAGCTTAGATGTTCTGCTTTTCTTTTGACATCATTGCACGCTTGGTGGTGGGCAGAGTTGAAAAGCATCCCTCGGTTGACACTCAAGTAAATTGCTGTCAAAACGCCACTGATAATCTTGAACTGTGGCTTCATAACTCATGGCTGCCAGTTGTACAGGATGTAAGAACCGTCATCTGATGGTGACTCTGCTTTTTGGTGCTTTAACATGCTGTTTTCTGGCAATGCAGGATTGACATTTTTGGAGTTAGTTTTGTAATCAGTGACTGAATTGTTTAAGTGCCCTTTCTAACCTTCCTAATTCCTTATTCTGGTGTATCCAGTATGTTGGACTGTAACTAGTTTTTTTCTCTTTTTTTTCAGTACTGCCTCATTATTTCCAACATTTGGATCACACCGGCAAGCGAATGGACTGCTATGACCGACCAGAACTGTCTCTTGGTTCCTATGAATTTTTAGCTACTGTAGACTATTGCAAGGTATTATTACATTGATCCATTTTATATATCTATTAGGTAAATGATAAGTTTTAAAACTTCTGATTATAATTCACGCAGCCACAATATATTCTGCATATCCTGTGCAAATTTTTCTCATTTACATTACCTATGATTACAGGATAGAACTTCCATATTAATGATTTCAATGATTCATAGTTTTGTTTGATAGAGCTTGATAAATATATTTCTGCTTGCAAAATCTGTCACCCTGCACATTTGCAAATTAAACAGTACAGTAGCCTGGGGAGAATTCAGACTTGTCTTAATATCCCATAGCTTACTCTGAATGTTTAGTCAAGTATCCTAGTACTGATTTGCTTGTTGTCAGATATACAAATGCAGTTGCTTGGTAACTGTTTTTATAATGTGTGCATCTGTGCAGTGCTTTGTCAATGAAAGCATAGCAACATGTCTACAACTGACTTAAAGCAACATTAACAGAAATATGTATGAATAGGAGAAGCCGTCAACTGGGAGCATTCATGTGTGATTTGATTACAAGTTCCATTCCAACAGCACAAAATTGGGTGCAAGTATGTTTCTGGAACCACTGCTGTATGATAGTAATTTATTAAAGTTTATCAGTGATTTTCACCTTAAGTGTGCCAAATTTGGACAGGTTTTTGGCAGCTTTGAGAGGATGTGCTACAGAGTGATAATGTATTTACACATTTTTTCCAACTTTTCCCAAGATAATACTCATTTCCAGTTAATCCTATCCACAAATGCTCGCTCAGCTAGAAGGCCAAATCCCATGAATTAATGAAAGGAAGACAGGGAGCACCTCCTTCCTGTTGTACACTTCAACCTGATTGTAACATTGGGAACACTGTGCAATTGAATCAACTGCTTTGCAGGATTTTCCTATCCCAGCTTCTCCCCTCCTTGCTTCCCTTGCTGAAGAAAATGATACTTGGATGGTACTTGTGTATGAAACTCTCCAATGTGCTGCTTTAATAGTCGCTCAGTATGTGACTGGTTAGTGCATGTTATAGAATTCAGTAGTAGCCAAACTTAATACTGTAGGCAATGGAGTTGATATGCTTCATCGTAAATTTCATAAAGGGCTTCTTTTTCAGAACAACAAAATCCCTAATCCACCTGCTTTCATCTTTATGATTGATGTGTCTTACAATGCATTGAAGAGTGGGCTTGTTCAACTGCTATGTGAGGAACTTAAAACTCTGTTGGATTACCTTCCAAGGTGAGAGCGCATTTATTATTGACGTGAATGATCATAAAGCACTGTGTCAGTAATTTCTCAGTAATGGTGCTCTTGTCATGCATCACCCTAATTGAAATAAGTTGTCATCCACTCACACGTTTGAAATGATTCAGTTTTGTAAGGAAAACTTGTCCCTTTTTCTATAGTTCCATCTAACTGAAGTTCCTCGTTCAGGTACCATTCCAGTAAATTTCTTCTGCAGAAGTTGTGACATCCCTCCAAAAGTGTAGTACAGGTATTTCAGGTATATCACAATGGTTGCATTCACGTGCAGTCTCGAGCTGTAGAAAATCACCATACCTGTATAGTAGAAAGTTTGCATTATCTAAACAGTGACCACTATTCGTCAATTGCATTATAGCCAATTTGCATTGACAAAACTCATGTTATATCATGAATACCTATGCTATGAATATAGAATGGTACTCTAGCTGAGACCTAAGTAGCAATGTATAAAGATTTAGCATCACCTTTTCTATTCTGACTATCAACCTTCCAACCTGTGACCTCTACACTCTCGAAGGGCAAGGGTAGCAGATACGTGGGAACTCCATTAGCAGCAAGTTTCCCTTCAAAAAAGTTTCCATCCTGAAATATATCACTGTTCCTTCCATGTCTCGAGATCTCCCTCCCCTAACAACACTGTAAACCACCTTATCTTGTTTTGGAGCCCTTTTATGTTGTACAGTAAGTTTATATTTCTTTTCATTGTTCCTTCTAAAACACATACATCACACCTTGCATTAAATTTTATCTGTGCTCTTGGCATCCCTTCCTATCTTCCCCCTTCATTTCCAACTATGTGGTGTCATCTGAACGTTGAGATTATTCCCTGTATACCCTCAATCATGATATATTTGAAAGAGCAGTTGTCCTCACTCAACACCCACGACCAGCACTGTACGACACTATCTAGTTTTAAAAGTAATTACTCATCACAGCTCTTTGTTTTCTGACCATTATTCAAATTGTTGTGGTTCTGTTTGCCGAGCTGGGAATTTGCCTTGCAAACGTTTCGTCCCCTGTCTAGGTGACTTCCTCAGTGCTTGGGAGCCTCCTGTGAAGCGTTTCTGTGCTGTGAAGCACTTCACAGGAGGCTCCCAAGCACTGAGGATGTCACCTAGACAGGGGGCGAAACATTTGCAAGAAAAATTCCCAGCTCGGCGAACAGAACCACAACAACGAGCACCCGAGCTACAAATCTTCTCCCAAACTTTGAATTATTCAAATTCCTATTGGGACTCTACTTATGTCCCAATTGAATTGAATTTTCACTACTTGTAGCAGATTAGTTGAATGTCTGTAACCATAATGGTTTAAGAAATAAAGATCATTCCTGTGCACCCAGTGAGAAATTTCTTCACTGGAAAATCTGCTGCCACTGTTTGTTGCCCTAATCATTTGCTTATGGTAGGTGTGATGTAGTGTTCCAGCCTGCAGTAGTCTATCTGAGGTACTTCATTCATGTCCTAATGTGCTGTGAAAGAATTATGGCCTATTTTTAAACTTGTTTCATCTTCTCTAGGGAGGGCAATGCAGAAGAATCAGCGATAAGGGTTGGATTTGTAACTTACAACAAAGTTCTGCATTTTTACAATGTGAAAAGCTCATTAGCCCAGCCACAAATGATGGTGGTGTCTGATATTGCTGACATGTTTGTACCATTGCTTGATGGATTCCTGGTTAACATAAATGAATCGCGGGCTGTGATAAACAGGTGAGGACTCTAAGCCACTGCTGATCCTACAGCATTGTATGTATCTCACCAGCTTTCACAAAACTTCAAACATGCAGTATTGTGGAGTGTACTGTTCATACTTGGAATTCTATCTGTTGTTTAGTGATGACCACATTTTATCCTATGTGTCTAACCCCCAAACCCATTCTTCCTGGATCAACATTAACAGTTGGAAATGTGAACAAATATTTGTTTTATAATAATCTGAATAATCTTGTGGAATGTCTCTCTGTGGAACTGTCTTTGAGGCTTGAAGATTCGGTTGGATTTGGATCTGTGCAAGATTTTAGACTTCAGTTGAGCAGATTCCACAGCATTTCTTTTCAGGTGCATTTGACACATTAGCAGATTTATTGAAAACAGTTTAGCAGTTTGCTGTGGTGATATTTGAATCTGAGAACTCAACTTCTGCAACACTTTCCAGCTCCATAACCTATTCCTGCTGACTGAAATGGATCTTGAGAGATGGAAGCGATTGAAAGTACATATGTAGAGTTCTCCATATCTGCCATTTGATCTGACTATGATGTTTGACAAATTGTAGCACAGCACAATCAGTTGAATGTATGCCATGAGGTTCACAAAACTGAATTAATCTTGCTGTTGTTAAGCAAATGATTCAGCAATGATAACAAATTGATTTGTGTCTACTCCTCTTCCAGTTTGTTAGAACAGATTCCTGAGATGTTTGCTGATACACGAGAGACTGAGACTGTGTTTGGACCAGTCATTCAGGCTGGTTTGGAAGCTCTTAAGGTAAAACTTGCATTCACATCCAGAATTATTTTTGAATATTCATTTTGACTTGAGTTCGTTCTGGTAAAAAAAGTTTTTTTTTGGTCTCTTGTACCTGATCTGCAACTTTTTAATATTCTCTCCTGGGACTTGGGCATCGCTGACTTGCAAGTATTCATTGCCTGTCCCTAATTGCTCTTTAAAAGGTGGTGGTGAGCTGTGCCTTGAACCGCTGCAGTCCACATGCTGTCAGTAGAATGGATATGATTGAGTAACGCGGCCTCTGTCAGTCCCATCTGGAGATTCCACTGTTATTGTTACTGGGATGGAATCCCTGCAAGTAACTTGTATTTAATTGAGGAAGTCACCCTGCTTTTATTTGGAAAAGTTGCTGTGCTTCGGTCCTGAGTTCTGTTTTGCTATAGAACATGGATACCAGTATTTGCTATGATATCACTTGACTGTTGGGTTTCTTCCCTCATTCTGTGTTTTATATTTGCAGGCAGCAGAGTGTGCTGGTAAATTGTTCATATTTCACTCAACCTTGCCTTTGGCTGAAGCACCTGGAAAATTGAAGAATAGGGATGACAAGAAGCTTATTAACACAGACAAGGAAAAAGTAGGATTGTCATTATGCCTTTTTTTTTTGTAACTTGAAATTTGTTATTTAGAAGACTGATGTTGTGTTTGATAAAAGTTGAACAATGCATTTTGATTGATATTTGTTTCTGGGATGTGATGACGCCAACAATGTTCCATTTCTGATTCTGCCTGACCTGGATGCATTGAGTTAACTTGGTACTGGCATGTGCAGGCCAAGTAGGGCTGGCTGGTTCCAAACCCTTGAGGGCATTAGTGAATTGGCCGGGTTTATAAATGAGTGATATGAGTGATATGAAAATATGAGTGATTGCGTAATTATTTTATCTAATGCTAGCCCACAAATAATTAAGGAATTTAATTTCCCAATTTGACATGATGGGGTTCAAGTTCTCGGCTGAGGGATTGGAGGCTGAGTGCCTCCATGATTGCAATATTGGCTGGACTAACTGACTGACTAAATAGCAGTTTGGTTCTGCACAGTTTTGATCCTGTGTCGGTGGTTAATTATGGCAGAAAGTCAGTAAGTAGTGAGGATGGATATGCAAAAATTGATGAGGACAGAGTGGCTAGGAAGTAGGAATTTAGACCCCAGAAAGAACGGGAGGGAGTGAATATGGATGAAAGACACAAAAGATAGGAGGACTTTGGTGGGCCAGTGATGGAGGAGAAACACTTACTGGAAAAACGTTTGTGGGACTTGCATTTAAAAGAAACCTGAAGCTACACAATATTATCAGAATAATCACGTAGAATGCTTAGGTGGTTGAGTTATATTAACTCAAACCATGGAATGTGAAATTGGGTTAAAAGGCAAACCAGTAATAAGTTCACACACAATGTAACAACCTGATCAAATGTGTCTTAATTATCATGTGTTTCTATTTACTAAACGTATTTACTAATCTTGCAGGTTCTGTTTCAACCTCAGACTAGTTTCTACAATAACCTGGCCAAGGAATGTGTGGCACAAGGCTGCTGTGTGGATCTCTTCCTCTTTCCCAATCAGTATGTGGATGTGGCTACTTTAGGGTTGGTAACTTACCAAACTGGAGGTTCTATTTACAAGTACACATTTTTCCAGGTAATGTTTATAATTTGTACAATTACTATAGGAATTTCATAACTGTCCTTAACGGTTAACTTGCCTCCACCGGCACAAATATCAAACTTGTCAACAATTCTTTTGAAGCTATATTATCTAAGAATTGACCATCCATCCTTCCTTTTTTAAGAAGAGCTGTTTAAGAGGTGTGCGAGTCATTGGCAAGACCAACATCTGTTGCCCATCCTGTTGGCATTGAGCTATGTTCTTAAACTGCAGTGATACATGCGATGTTGGTACACCCCCATGCTGTTGGGGAGAATTAGAACAAGTCATGTTTCACACAGCACCCATTTTTGGTGAGCTGGGTTAAAGGATGGTGATTCTTCAGCTGTTACTTGGAATGAATTGATTTTTAAATTGCTCTTTCACCTGAATTAAATGTAAAAATCAATGTTTTTTATTTGTCTGTTTGGAAACCCTGGTTGTGGAATTCTAAATTCTTTAATCTTTGAGTGCAGGTCACGCCTCTGCTATTTCTAGGATAGGATTAAGCAGCAGTAGCGAGCTTTTGCTTCAAATAAACTGAAGTGATCCTGCGAACTGTCCTCAGATTGTTTTTGTGGTGTAATGAATGAGAGCTAATGAATAAATTGTTAGAAAAGGGGAACTGGCTGCTGTTTTGCTGTGACTGTGCTTGATACAAATAGAGCAAATTATCTGCACTGCAGTGTGGAGAAGAGAAACTGTACCTATGGTCTTGATCAACAAGCTGGAGGATGAAACCTTGAATAAATTTTTAAAAAAGCAATGGAGTGGGTATCTGTCCAGCCACCCATGTCACCTAAATGACACAATCATCTTGAAGAGGTCTAAATTTGGGCTACCTGATCTGCCGTTGGTACAAAAGGTAGAGAATGGTGAACCCCAAGTACTCGACCTGAAGTTTCAATAGTTTGTCTAATTCTGTTTTGAAACAGGAGGTACCTATTTTGACCTACTGTCAGCTTGTGTTCACATATTACATGGGTATTTGAATAGCCTCTGTACTATACATTTTTCTGATTCTGTTTATGTAGAACCAAAGTATTTCGAACTAGCTATTCAATAGAAGAGATGTTTTATGACCTTGTCTCTTAATTTAGCTTTTAATCAAATGTACTGAATCCTTGAGGCAAATAGGAAGATGTCAAGATTTTTTGAGCTCAGTTTGCCAAAAGCTGTGATTTAATATTTAAAATTTTCTCGTGTTTAAACGTCGATCTGATCTAATAAAGAATCAATTTGGGTAGATTGATTCACATCATTTCTGACAATTAGGTTTGCCAACTCTGCCTGAATTCCTGGGCATGTCATTGTGTAACTTCCAGACCTCACTCTGCATTCGCAAACCGTTGATCACTCGACATATCAGTCCTCATTGCATCCTGCGTTTCCCAGGGTGGTGGGGGAAATAGGATCCATTGGATTGCTCTGTGGAGGGCGGACATGGACTAAATGAACCAAATGGCCTCTACTTGTATGATAAAGGGCTATGAGTGGAAACCTGGGAAAATCTTGGGGATTTTTCCAACATTTTTTAAACCCATTGACATAAACTATAGAATTTGTCTTTAATTTTAAGTTAAGTAGCTGGCCTATGAGGCTGTGATCAAAGTGCATCAAAGAACTGCCAAATATAATCAGAAGTTCAAAAATTCTGTTACAAGGCTGTCTGTAGTGGATCATATTTATAGACTGCAATTAGCAACAATTTTCAAGTGCGATTTGTTTGCTGTCAGGCACAAGTAGATGGGGACCGCTTCCTAAATGATCTGCACAGAGATGTTCGAAAAGTGATTGGATTTGACGCAGTGATGCGCGTGCGCACCAGCACAGGTATACCAGTTCATCAGTTGTTGAATTTGACAATCTAAATCTTAAAATATTATATGTACAGTTTAGAAGTGTATACAGACCTTTGTACCTCTATAGTTGTTTCTTAGATGACATACTTCCACAGTCACTTAGAGTCATAGTGATGTACAGCATGGAAACAGACCCTTTGGTCCAACCCATCCATGCCGACCAGGTATCCCAACCCAATCTAGTCCCACCTGCCAGCACCCAGCCCATATCCCTCCAAACCCTCCCTATTCATATACCCATCCAAATGCCTCTTAAATGTTGCAGTTGTGCCAGCCTCCTCCACATCCTCTGGCAGCTCATTCCATACACGTACTACCCTCTGCGTGAAAAAGTAGCCCCTTAGGTCTCTTTTATATCTTTCCCCCTCACCCTAAACCTATGCCCACTAGTTCTTGAGTCCCTGACCCTTGGGAAAAGACTTTGTCTACTTATCCTACTGCCCCTCATAATTTTGTAAACCTCTATAAGGTCACCCCTCAGCCTCCGACACTCCAGGGAAAACAGCCCCAGCCTGTTCAGCCTCTCCCTGTAGCTCAGATCCTCCAACCCTGGCAACATCCTTGTAAATCTTTTCTGAACCCTTTCAAGTTTCACAACATCTTTCCGATAGGAAGGAGACCAGAATTGCACGCAATATTCCAACAGTGGCCTAACCAATGTCCTGTACAGACACAACATGATCTCCCAACTCCTGTACTCAATACTCTGACCAAGAAAGGAAAGCATACCAAACGCTGCCTTCACTATCCTGTCTACCTGCGACTCCACTTTCAAGAAGCTCTGAAAATGCACTCCAAAGTCTCTTTGTTCAGCAACACTCCCTCGGACCTTACCATGAAGTGTATAAGTCCTGCTAAAATTTGCTTTCCCAAAACGCAGCACCTCACATTTATCTAAATTAAACTCCATCTGCCAATTCTCAGCCCATTGGCCCATCTGGTCAAGGTCCTGTTGTAATCTGTGGTAACCCTCTTCGCTGTCCACTACACCTCCAATTTTGGTGTCATCTGCAAACTTACTGACTATACCTCTTATGCTCGCATCCAAATCTTGTATGTAAATGACAAAAAGTAGAGGACCCAGCACCGATCCTTGTGGCACTCCACTGGTCACAGGCCTCCAGTCTGAAAAGCAACCCTCCACCACCACCCTCTGTCTTCTACCTTTGAGCCAGTTCTGTATCCAAATGGTTAGTTCTCCCTGTATTCCATGAGATCTAACCTTGCTAATCAGTCTCCCATGGGGAACCTTGTCGAACGCCTTACTGAAGTCCATATAGATGACATCTACCGCTCTGTCCTCATCAATCCTCTTTGTTACTACTTCAAAAAACTCAGTCAAGTTTGTGAGACATGATTTCCCACGCACAACGCCACGTTGGCGATCCCTAATCCATCCTTGCCTTTCCAAATACATGCATATCCTCTCCCTCAGGATTCCCTCCAACAACTTGCCCATCACCGTGGTTAGGCTCACCAGTCTATAGTTCCCTGGCTTGTCTTTACCACCCTTCTGAAATGTGGCACTACATTAGCCAATCTTCTGTCTTCTGGCACCTCACCTGTGACTATTGATACAAATATCTCAGCAAGAGGCCCTGCAATCACTTCTCTAACTTCTCACTTGGTTTTGCCAAGCGCACACATATACAAAGCTCAATCACAGCACTGTTGTGAGCTGGTTCATTGAATCCCAACAGCTTATTAATGAGTCACTATGTGGAGATTTCATTATCTGAAGATTATTAAAAATAAATCTGCAACTAGCAAGGAGTGCTAAACTGCAATGTTCTGATCATGCAAATCTTCTGTTACTCTAGATCGCTTTCAGATTGAAGCTACATCATTTATATCAAATGTTTATTAAATATTAGCACTTTAATACTGTATCAATGAGACAAATAAATAATTTGGACATATTTGCTTTTAACAGTTGTTTACAAACAAGGACTTATTGATAAATACTTACTACTTATTCCAGTTTTTGGTCATACTTATGTTAATGGGTAACATTACTCATACCAGGACAGTAAAAATGGGCATTCGGGTTTCATCGAGTTAATTGCCATTGACATCATGAGTGATATCAATATGTCTATTTGAAAATGTTTTTTAAAATGGACATTTTCCTGTAGATAAACTTAGAAACCAATTTTGTTATCGGCGATCACACAATCTTAGTGAAGACACTTCATCATAAATGTGAATCATCTCTGGGGAATTTCAAAAAAGGTCATGCTCCGGTTACAAGTGGGTTCTGTTCCTGAGTACGTTTGGAGATCAATTTATATGCAGTTGGAACACAATACATAAAACATAAAATAGCTGTTCTTAAGTACAAATTAATGTCCACATGTTGGATCTTTAACATTAATATTAATGTGCCTGTGTTTAGGATGTCACTTATACGTACAGGCCTTCGTTAGTTGGACATTCATAAATTGGGGGCCACCTATAATGGCAATCATCGAACCATTGGCGATTGTTGTAATACACATCTGGTCTGCTCATCTCTCTTTATGAAGGAAATCTGCTGTCCTGACCTAGTCTGGCCTCTTGGGTGACATCAGACAGTAATGTAGTTGACTCTTAACTGCCCTCTGAAATGATCTCGGACATTGTTTAGTTGAAGCAAAATTAGAGGTTGACAACGCCATTATAAGAATACATAAAAACAAATGGCATTTTTCTCTAATTAACTTATGTCAAAAATTTGTTTTTATTCCAGGGATTAGAGCGACTGATTTCTTTGGCTCTTTCTACATGAGTAATACAACTGATGTTGAGCTGGCTGCATTAGACTGTGATAAAGCTATCACTGTGGAGTTCAAACATGACGACAAGTTAAGTGAAGATGTTGGAGCTCAGATTCAAGTGAGGAAGTGCTATTAAATTTTCGATCAACAGAACCACCTTTTATTAATTGTGTAGTTTTCTAATGGCAGTTAATATTCAAGAAGAATAAGGACAATCTTGTGTTCAGTATTTTGCCACTGTGTGTTACTGGTCATGCCACTTGTCATTCCCTCACTGGGGCAAGCATACAATTTTCTGGACCAGTCAATTTTCCCTTTCTGTCAATGGCATTGTGAGGTCTAAACTGCCCTCTGATTACATGGCTGACATTGGGTGCTTACTATTTGGCTGTGAAGCATCTTCCATTACGCATTGCTAGAGTGCTTCAGTGCTCTAGACTATGTTGGCTGTTTTATTTTGACCATGTACTGGCATAATTATTAAGCACAAATATATATTGATGTTACAATTTCTGGTCCCAAATTTGCAAATGCATCACAGGACAAAATATTGTATGATAAGTTATGCATATAGATGAGGCAAGTTGTTCTGATTTTTCCATCTAAAGAGACACCACCGAGCCTCATACCACATCAACTACTTTGTCTGGAAATCTATTCCAGTATATTGCCATTTGTTAGCTTAATCTGTGCTCTTTGTCTTACTGCAGTTTTTGTCTTACTACAAGTTTTTCTCCACTATTATCTGCATTGTTATCTCTGTTCTTTAATCATCACCTTCAAAGACTGAAAGTCAACATTTCCGAAATCTTCCTGTTAGCCAAATTTTCAGACTTGTGGCTTTTTTTTTACAAGCTTCCTGAAGACCTGATTATCTCCCTGTTTTTGTAACCTGACCTGAACGCAGTGCACAAACTACGCTCTGACCGGGAACCGGACAGATTGTGCATCAAACCCTTGGACTTATTGTTGTTGGTTTGTTTATTTGCTTTGTTGAGTGCATGGACGTATGTTTGGATCTGCTGAAAATCCAAACCACTCAATTCCTTCATCGTTAAATTTTCTCTTTCTGATAGTTTTTGAGCAAATAGATTCAAAAAACCAGAACAAGTCAACTAACTTGGTTTTTGAATTTCAGATATATTAGATCACTGAAACATTTTGACGTGATAATTGATATGGTCAAAATTTGTTAATCTCCTCAGTTGTTGAGCATGGAAGGAGGCTATTCGGCCCATTGTATCTGTGCTGATGGTTTGAAAAGGGCTATGTGATTAGTCCCACTCTGCTATTCTCTTCCTGCTATGGGTATTTATCTAATATGAAAACAAAAATTACTGGAAAAGCTCAGCAGGTCTGGCAGCATCTTCGGAAAGAAAACTGAGGTGAGGTTTTGGATCCAGTGACCATTCTTTTGAACTTGTTATGTTGACTGTTTTCTCTCCAAGATGATGTCAGACCTGAGTTTTCCCAGTAATTTCTGATTTTCTCTGATTTTCAATATCCAAAGTTCTATAGTTTTTTTGATTTTTTTAATTTAATGGTCTTTTGAAAAATGCATTAATTAGTTTGACATCCATTGAGACAGTGAATGTCAGTTGTATTCGGTGCTTTTTTTGTGATGGCATTTGTGCGAATGTTGAAACCTTTTTGTTCAGGGAACATGTTTTAGTACAGTTCTCTAACACACTTTTCAATTGGACTCCCTTTGAGATGCTGAAGCAAGTTTCAACTTCTATTTTCGTGCTGCACCAATGCATTTGATAAATGAGCTATTCTCTCTCTCTTTCATTCCCCACCCCCCTCCACAGTGTGCTCTGCTGTATACCAGTTGCAGTGGACAGAGGAGGTTACGTATACACAACTTATCTCTTAATTGTTGTACTCAGCTTGCTGATCTTTACCGAAACTGTGAGACTGACACACTTATCAACTACTTTGTGAAACTAGGTAAGCTGCTTCCAGAATTTCACCAAGTTTTTATTGCAGAAATTGTTCTACTGTAGAGGCCATTGAATCTGGCTCAGTGTCATTGCAGCAAGTATTGGGAAGAAAAAAATATTGTATAAGTTAGCTCATCACAATGACCTGGTTTTCACGATATAAACATGAGGCTCAATGGGTGGAGGACAGGAAGGTCAGTCAGTCAGGATTCCTCTGTTTGGTCAGGATCAAGGATAGAACAGTTGGGCAGTGTGGATATATAGATCTTGCCAGAAGATGTGATTGGGAATGACGCTGACTTCTGCAGTTTTATGAACTTGCCAAAACACGCTCAAATCACAACTTAACAACGGTGACATAGAATTTAGCCTCCAACTGACAGTTTCAGGATGGGAGATAGATGGTGCAAAGCAATACTGCAGTTTACTGTAGAAACTAATCATCAAAATCCAGGGCTCAGGATCCAGTATCTGGTTTCAACTAGTTGTCAGTCACTTGGCCTATAATCACAAACAAAATGACACTACTTCCTGAATTGAGGTCAATTTAGATTGTTATCAAGCACCTCAAAGCAGGTCTTATTCTCTGACTATGCTGAACATTTCTGAAATACTATGTAATTTGAGGTGGGGAAAAATAATATCACTTTTTCATCCTGATCTCCAGCCATTACTATTTAGCAGGTTTTAGATTACTACCTTTAATTCAAGCTCATATTTCATTGAACAAAGCCAGTGTCAGATGCAGTCATTGTCTGAAGATGCCTGAGTTGCACACACATTGTCAGTGATGGGTCTTTTGATACTTCAATGAAAGCTTCACAATTCATCCTCATATCAAAGCCAGCAGTGTCATAATTCATCTGTATATATTAATGTTCCACTGGATGGAACTTTGCATTAATTTAAACAAAAAAAATTATGTTAAAAACTGGAGATGACAATATTTGAGTTACCTTTTGTTTAAGGTAATTCATAAGATGATTTTGGTAATTGTAAACTTTTTCATTGCAAAAAGGCATTATTTTTATCCTATATAATGCACTGATACTCTCTTTTTTTTTAAAGAAAGAGTAAATTTACAGAAAAGGCATTTTTGGTGTTGGTTTGATTTATTGTCGTCACATGTACCTAAATACAATGAAAACATATTTGCTTTGCGAGCTACGCAAGCAGGTCATAGCATACAAGGGTACTTAGAGCAAGGCATATAAGGTTACAGCTACACAGGAGGCACACAGATGAGATCAGCATTAGATCTGAAATCAGAGTTCCTGTAGATTAGTTTTTAATAACTCATGGGGTGTGGACATTGCTGACTGGCCAGTATTTCTTATTGCCCATCCCTAGTTGCCCTTGAGAAGGTGGTGGTGGTGGTTGTGAGCTGCTGCCTTGAACTGCTTAAGTCCCCATGCTGTCGATTAATAGCTCTGATTTACAGTTGTTTGGAGTGGTGGATAACCCAAAGGTGTACTGCTCCATCAAAACCATCTTTGTTCCATCTCTTTAAATTTACTAGTTATGAAAACAGTATTCAAAGACAAGGCAAGTTTACTCATAACAGCTTCCAGAAGATTGATATTTTACTGCTGAAGACTCTGGAGAGTTGTAACACCAATGCAACCATGTTAAAAAATATATTGCCCTTGTACCATAGGGGGTGTTCTTTAGGTTTAAGACTTGGGTGTAAGTGTTGTGATTTGACAATAGAATTAATGTGAGGTTTGTAAGCCATTTAGTACACTGCCATCTTATATTACTGTTGATTTAACACTGTAAAGCTATTTTCTCATCTCTTTGCAGCATATCGTGGCGTACTGAGCAATCCCACAAAGACTGTGCGCGATAACCTAATTAACCAGTCTGCTCAGATTCTCGCATGTTACCGTAAGAATTGTGCAAGTCCATCATCAGCTGGACAGGTAGGCAAGTAGCATCATTTGCAAGTTACTGTGATAGGTTTGGTTTAGCAAATCTCATCTGAGCTTGAGCACAAATTGGCTACTCTTGGTAAGGAACGAAAACCGATTGAGTAGTGCTTGAGAATCTGATCTCTCTGTGCTTGTGATCTCTGATCATAAATAGAACCAATTGCTAACTCATCACCAGGCTTTCTCTGTATTATTGCTGGAATATTGTCAGGACCCATAGCTGATGTAGTATCTTGTAGCTTTAGCTATTTCTTGACGTTACATGGAGAGAGTGGAATAGTCTGTGGACTAATGCTGGGGCGCATTGAGTCCTCAGTTAAGTCCTCAATTACGAATTTAAAATTTGTGAAAATATTGAATTTAAATCTTATCTAGGTCCCCTAGATACTTGGACAAAGAGCAGGTTTGTGTACAGGTCTCAGTTGACTGAACCAGTTGGTGGCAGATACTGTAGAATACAAAGTGGAAGCTATTACGATGGCAGTGAACCAAAAGAACAAGTGTTCAATTGCAGTAAGAGAAGGCAAGGGGGCTATTGCATTACATAATTTACGTAAAGTGAAAATCACCCATGTGCCATATGCATTAAGCTTCCTCAAACCCATTGGGCATCCATTTGGCTGCTCAGCTGCTATCTGTGTCAGAATCAAGCCTTTATAAGGCTATTTCTCATTTACTGCTCTCTGTACTGGGAATACTGGATACTAACATGAGTTATAAGAAGTGAAACAAGCAGATGAGGCTGCAGGATTCCATTCTCACATTTTAGATTCGGTGTGTCAAAAAGATGTCTTCCATTTTAAATGAGATCATATTCTAGCTTCAGTTAACTTAAGTTTTTTTTTGCTGAGGAACTTGTATCTGTTAAGTTAGTGATATTTGCTGCAGATTCTTTGAAGAAACAACTAAAAATAAATATCTTGGTTAGTTATTTAGCCTTAGCTCAGTGATAGCGCACTCACCTCAGATTCAGAAGATTACGGTTCAAGTCATCACTCCAGGGACTTGAGCACATCATCTAGACTGAAGCCTTATTAGCATATTGATGGTTGCATTGTCTAAACGGCTGTCTTTTGAATTAGATTTTAAACCGTCTGCCCTAAGTAACTAAAACCAATCCCAGGGCAATGTGAGGGGAGTTCTCCCCACTATTCTGATAAATATCTACTCTTAAATCAGAAACAGATGCTGTATTTGGTTTTCATGGGACCTTGCTACGTGCAAATTTGTTTCCTCTGTTATAACTATAATTGCACTTGTTTACCATGATTTAAGATAATGAAAATCACTAAATATGGCAAGTTCTTATTTGTTTGGCTGCTCATGCCACTTAGGTTTTGATGAGTTAATTTTGCTAAAACAGAAGTAATGCCATCAAGGAAAGTGCAATGAGGCAGCTTTCAATCTCCAAAATCAAAGTTTATTGTCTGTGTTTATAAGTTGAGAATCAAAAAATGATTGCAGCATTACGGTGGCACAGTGGTTAGCACTGCTGCCTCACAGCGCCAGAGACCCGGGTTCAATTCCCGCCTCAGGCGACTCTCTGTGTGGAGTTTGCATATTCTCCCCGTGTCTGCGTGGGTTTCCTCCGGGTGCTCCGGTTTCCTCCCACAGTCCAAAGATGTGCAGGTCAGGTGAATTGGCCATGCTAAATTGCCCGTAGTGTTAGGTAAGGGGTAGATGTAGGGGTATGGGTGGGTTGCGCTTCGGCGGGGCGGTGTGGACTTGTTGGGCCGAAGGGCCTGTTTCCACACTGAAAGTAATCTAATCTAATTACCATTGAAATTTTTATTAATTCAGTTACTATCCGTGTTTGAAAGTTAACTTGAGAGGGCTATTGATGTAAGATGTGTCGTTGACTATTATTAAATGTTTGTTTGTGCTCCTTGTAAAATAACAAGTTTGCATATGATTTAGTAATTGAGACTAAATGTAATATGAAGAGTGACTACCCTTCATATTTCACATATCTATTCTTGGGAGCGGGATTGCAGTCAGAGAAAGACTGGAATAGATTTCGTTAGGTTGAAATGTGAATTACACTGACACCTAGGAGCAGTGGTTGCTAATTTATTCTCCAGCTATTAGGTAGCAATATTCATTGCTATAATACTTAGCAGTATTATCGGGGCACGACTTGTCCAAAGCATCTTGTTATGGGTGAGAAATATATTGCAATTTAACCTTTCGGGTTTCCTGAATAGGATGCCATACTGCAGTTATATAGACCATCAGTGAAAACGCAATTCGAATACTATGCTGTTTTAGTCTCCTTTTAGGGAGGGACATAAATATATTGGGGACAGTTCAGGGAAGGTTTACTAATTGATAACTGGAATGAGTAAGTTGTCTTATAGGTTAGACAAACTGGGCTAGTTTATACAAATTTAGAGCGAGAGGGGATTTGATTATATATAATGATCCTGAATGGTCTTGACCAAAGTGGATGCAATGTTTCTTCTTGAGAGTCAGTCCAGAACTAAAGGAGCGCTGCTCTCAAATTGAGGGGTTTCCCTTTTCAGGCTGGGATCAGGGGAAATTCTTTAAGATTGTGAGACCTTGGAACACACCATACAGACTTTTTAAGGCAGAGGGTAGACGGGAATGTGGAATTCAAAATACATGCATCAGCCATGATCTTTTACAATAGCCGAACAAATTGGATGGGCTGAATGGTCTACTTCAGCTTCAAATTTGTGTGTGAGCTTTCTCTTTGTAAAGATTTTGTGGATTTTGTTGCAGCATTGATTGGCAGAGAATCTCATATTCTAGCCATTCCCTGTGTGTAGTTACATTGCCCTATCTGGGATCTTGCTGTGCAGATTGTTTGCTATGTTTCCTTTTATGACTTCAGTGACTACATTTCAAGTGTTGTATCAGCAAAACACAGCGTGCTGAGGTGAAAAATGCTGCATAATTGCAAATCTGTCCTTCAGAGAAATAAGGGAGCTTGTATGCAGTGTCTCAGGATGACTCAAAAGCTGCATTTTCAGTTATGATGCTTCAAATGCAGTTGCTGCTTTGTGAATTCCTTGAGTAAACTAATTGTCCCCTAACTTGTCCCTCAGATTTTGTAGCTATGAATAATTACTAGCTAGTACAGGATCTAAACATTATGTTCCTTCCATCCTAATCCTGCTCTGTGCAAGGCAAAGAATTTCGGATTGTCACCTATACACATTTTAAGTGGGGGTAGCACAATGGCTCAGCGTTTAGCACTGCTGCCTCGCAACGCCAGGGGACCCGGGTTTGATTCCAGCCTCGGGCGACTATCTGTGTGGAGTTTGACAATTCTCCCCGTGTCTGCGTGGGTTTCCTCTGGGTGCTCCAGTTTCCTCCCACAATCCAAAGATGTGCAGGTCAGGTGAATTGGCCATGTTAAATGGCCCATGTGTAGGTTTGGTGCATTAGTCATGGGTAAAATGTAGAACAATAGAGTAGGGAAGGTGTCTGGGTAGGTTGATCCTCGGAGGGTCGGTATGGACTTGTTTGGCCGAAGGGCTTGTTTCCACACAGAAGGGATTCAATATTTTAAAGGTCTTGTGGCTATGGTAAACGTCCATATACTCATGAACACCTTAGTAACCAATGGAAGTAATTTCATCATTCACTCAGATATTCCTTCTCAACTGTTGAAACTTTGGTCATATGACTGCTTGGCTGTCCAAAATGCCCCCCAAAATTCTTGACACTCGTGACACACTTGCTGTCTTACTGTCGTATTTCCAGTGCCACCTTCCCCACCCCTACTCTGGTGAACTTATACTGAGCTTTGCCATTGTTGTTTTTTTCACTTGCTGCACCTTTCACCTAGTTGATCCTGCCTGAGTGCATGAAGCTACTCCCTGTGTACCTGAACTGTGTATTGAAGAGTGATGTCCTACAGCCTGGAACTGAGATCTCCACTGATGATCGCGCCTATATCCGTCAACTTGTCACATCTATGGATGTAGCAGAAACCAATGTGTTCTTCTATCCTAGGCTTTTACCTGTGGTGAGTAAGCAATTAATGAGCTGTTCTTGCATTACAGCATTGTCTTCATTGCATGTAAAGCACTTTGAGACATCTGATGGTTGTGAGGAGTGTGGCATAAATGTCTATTGTCAGTCTAAACACTACAGTAAAGGAAGTTAAAATTTTGAAGGTCATCTCTCAGCATGTGATGTTAAAATTTGATGACCTCGATGTGTAGAAAATACTCCAGGAATATTTTTGTTAAATTTCATGTTACTCATTTCGAGCAGGCAGCTTCAGTTGCTGTACCCATAAGAAAAGTGTGAGAATGGCCAGCAAAGTTGGGCTACCCTGCGTAAATTGTGACATGTTGAGGGAAGTGTGTCTGCTCCAGGTTTGAATGTCATATTCGGTTTCAGTTCAGAATTGGAGGTATTGCAGTGGTAACCTGGTCTAAATTGGCCTTCTTTGATCCTGAGTGTTCTCAAATTCAGAATCTGCAGGTCAACATATTTGGGTGCTTTCTGATGAATAGCAAACTACCCCAAATTACTTTGTCTTTGACAGATGCTGAGCATGCAGTTGCATCCTTTTCTGTTTTCCATTCTATTTTGCTGGGAGCAAGTGACTTGGATAAGAATAGAACAATTAAGATTCAAGAATGTGAGCATTTTTCACAAAGAAACTTAGGACACTTAACAGTGTCAATCTAGAGTGTTGCATTTGGGGAGTGCTGCACTGATGGAGATGTTAAACTGAGGTTATTTGCCCCCAATTGGAGGTAAAAAGGTTGCAAGGCATTCTTCAGAGAGCAGCAAAGTAGAAGTTGGGTCTCCCATTATTATGTCCAATCTTTATTCTCCATTAACTCTGCTTTAAAAACAATTGCTGGGTTTGTGTGTGCAAGTTGGCTGCCATGTTTCACGTATTCATGAGTGACTGCACTTCAGAAGGACTTCATGGAAGTCAGTTACAGCCAAATGCTCTGAGTTCCTGAAAAGTGTTTTAAAAAAATGCAAGTTCTTTTTTCTTGTGTATAGGCAACAGGAACTAAATGAGCATCCACCTCAGTCTATTCAATGATAAAATCATTGTGGCAAATGATAGAAATGTTTGGTTCATAAAATTAACACTCATAATCTTTTCTTAAAAAAAATCTTTGTGACTGTAATGTTGCCTCTTTGTCCTCTCAGCACAAAATGGATGTGGATAGTGATGACTTCCCAGTGGCCATTCGTTGCTCAGAGGAGCGATTATCAAAGGGTGGTATCTACCTGTTGGAGAATGGATTGAACCTTTTCATTTGGGTTGGAATGAATACACAGCACGACCTCATCCAGAGTATCTTTAACGTGCAGTCATTTGGACAGATTGATTCTGCAATGGTGAGTTTCAGCTGAAAGTAAATCATACCCATCTTACTCTTGTAGGTGTGCTTTTGCTTAATACTGTGTTGAATGGTCTTGGTTTGAGTTATGGGAATCTGAAGCATTGATACAAGCGCAAATTTCCTGAGTTGAGAAATTTAACTGCTATGAATTATGGACTGGTTTTGTAAGAAATTTGACTCATATATGAACTATGGACTGGCTTTGACTGTGGAACATTTTCTATGGTGACGAAGCCTATCCAGGGTGTCAAGGCTTTTGCAATATATTGTGAACTTTACACTTCTAACTTGGAGTTTGTTATTGGCAGATACACAAGTAAAAAAATGACCTTTCTCAGGTTTGGAAGGAAGCAAACTGGTTATTTCTTTATTACTGCGGATGTTTACAATAATACAGCTGTATTTTGGATGTCATTTGCACAAGCAGAGCATTGATTTGAAGTAGCTCCGCTTTTGTTCAGAGTTAACTGATCTTAGTTTATGATAACGTAAGGGCATGAACTAACTTTGGAACTAAATTCAGAGCCAAGTCCAGATTTACAATATGCCTTTAGCAACGATGTGCATTCAAACTGATGTTACATTCATTGCAGCTGTATTGTCAACAGTTTGAATTTAGGTTGTGAATAATGTTAAATATGTGAATGCTGAAGAATAAAACTTATTTATTCATTCATTTTAATAGATGTACAAACTAATTGAAAAGAAATCCTGTTACAAATAAATATGATGTTATGAATTTCTTAATTGAGTTCAGTAAAAATAGAAGTGCTCTTTGAGTAGATGTAGGTTGTTTTGATTTTTGGCTTTGTTTGTTTGTTTGTCAGACTGCTCTACCAATGCTGGATAATCCTTGCTCAAAAAAATTACGATCCATGGTTGATATGATACGTGCTCAGAGACCCAGGTTTATGAAGGTAAATGAAATCCAGCATTTTATAATTAATAATACCTTATTAATCCATTGCTTACTGTAGTGATGTATTCTTTTCCATTTGTCCCCAGTCATTATGGTTTGAATAACTGGATAAACAATGAGGGATTGAATCTAAAGGGCAAGGTGACACGAAATGTGTCATGTTTTGTACTACTCAGCTTCCAGGTGCAAGAACTACCTTGCAGCCTGCCATTTACAACTTGCTGTAGGAATATCAGTCTTCCAGTTCAGAGCATAGTCACCTCTTCCTTTCTCTTGCAAAGCAACACATGGGCTGCTTCCTGCTGTCCCTAGTGTTAGCTGGGGGTAAGCAGATGTAACATGATGACGAGCAGCTCTGTCTGTCTCTGCCAGGTACAGTTCACATCAGAAGCTGACATCAGCTGCCTCAAGGTGACCCTGTCCTTGCTCAATTGTACAGCATATCTTGCTGGTTTTCATTAGATTTTATGATGTGTATTGATGAAGTGCTTTGAGACATTATAACAGCATGACAAAACACTTCAAATATAAGTATAATCACTATTGGAGACAGCACAGGATGTGCAAAGTTTTTTAAATTTATGCATAGGATGTGAGCATTGCTAGCTTAGGCCAGAATTTATTGCCCATCCCTAGTTGTCCTTGTCCTTCCAGGTGGTAGCATTTGTGGGTTTGGAAGGTGTTGACTAAGGACCCTTGGTGAATTTCTGAAATCTTGTAGCTGGTATACACAGTTACTACTAAGCATTGGTGGTGGATGGAGAGTGGATGTTTGTGGATGTGATATCTATCAAACTGCTGTTTTGTCCTGGATAGTGCCAAGGTTCTTGAGTGTTCTTGGAACTGCACTCATCCAGGCAAGTGGCGAGTACTCTATCACACTTCTAATTTGTGCCTTGTCGATGGTGGACAGGCTTCACTGAATCAGGTGGTTGGTTACTCATTGCTGAATTCCCAAAGATACATTAACGAATGTGAAATGTCAGGGAGAGAACCATTCTGAAAATGCTTTCAGTACTCAAAGACTGCTGGCTGACCTTCTAGTGATCCCAATTAATCAGGTGGATTGACTGTGATCCATTTCACAAGGTGCTTTGCAAACTCATTGTCATTTAGAGTCTCTCTCTATCTGAGAGTTGGAGCTATTGTATAACATTGTCAAGGGCAGTGTATTAATAGAACCCTTAAGAGTGATTAAAGTTGTTATTTCCTTCAAAAACCGTAAGAACAAGTCAGATTTGAAAGTTAACACTTTCGGGTTATGATGAGAGAGTGCCGCATTAGCTGATGTATTAGTCCATGTCTGTCCTTTTAGACTCAAGTAAAAAATCCTAAGATACTTTTGAAAGAAAAACAATGAGCTATTCCAGATTCCCGATCTACATTTACTCCTCAACCATCCTCTCACTGTCTCTTTTTCTCTCTGTCTTTCTCTTTCTCTGTCTGTGTGTGTGTGTCTCACTCTCACACACACACATGTGCATGCGCACGCACAGACACATTTTTTCTCTTGCGCACGTGCGCACTTGTTTGTTATTGCTTGGAGAGCTTGCAGTGCAGAATTTTGTAGTTGTATTTTCCCCACATTGTGATGACTGATTTTCAAGATGGGGCCATTAATGCGAAGGTGCTTTATGAAATGGTCAGTTTGTGCTGGTACACAATTGAAATTCAGGTTCTTTCCCTCTGATTTGTCAACTTCTTCTTGCAGCTCATGATTGTGAAGCAAGATGACAAAATGGAGCTGCTCTTCAAACACTTTCTCATGGAGGATAAGAGTGTGAATGGTGGAGCCTCATACGTGGACTTTCTCTGCCACATGCACAAAGAGATTCGACAGCTACTCAGCTAAACTTTGGGGGTGTATGGGGTTTGGGTGGGGCCGAGCTGTTTACACGACAAGAGATGCTTCCCAATGGTCCCAACAATCTTGGATGTAAACAAGGGTCCTGTCTGTCAGGAGCTGCCACAGAGGCAACATGGGCATGTGGCTAACTTGTTAATACTGATGTAATGTAAGGAATTAATAGTACAGTATAATGTATATGATTTAGAATCTTCTATGAGAGCTATCTTTTCAACACTGGTATTGCTGTGTTTCTTGTGTATGAGGAGATGAAAAGAAATGCACTGAGTGTGGTTGGATGTATGAAAGAGCAAGCTCCTGATACACAAGCTTTCAACTCAATAAATTGAACAAAATCCAATTTGTGGCTTTGCTAACATGGTTCGACTTTCTGGAAATTATTTTTATACACACCTGAAATAATCATTTCATGTTGTACAACAGCCTTTTTTCGTTCTGTCTGTTAATTAGGTCCTTAAATGTCAATAGGTTTGTGAATGAAAAATAAGCTATCTTATTCACTCAAACTTCTGTGAATGCTTAACATTTCTAATGATTAAATTCTCTGCTGGACTCCTTTGCAGACTCTAGGTGAAAGCATTTGATTGTCAGCAAGGGCTTTGGTGGGGGGGTGGGAGAGGGTTTTTAAAACATTTGCAAAATGTCAGTATTTTTTTGCGTTTTGGATTTTATTACCTGATCAGCGAAGGGAGTAAGTCATCTCAAGTTGCTCAATTCAAAGTCACTGATCTCCACCTCAGGCCTGCATCATAAATTCAAATCCTGAGAATTATCCAACCAATGCATGAAATCCCAGAATGAATGGCATAATTTAATCCTTGTGTCATTAGCCTCACGTTCTGGTTATAAACTTTGGAGATTGAGAGACTTTGGGATTTGATGGCCTCTTTCGAGAAAAGGAGTACCTAAATGCTATTGTACCGAATACAAGTGGAGATGAGCAGTGGTGATATGGAGTCTTTATGCACAATTCCCTCACCATCTCCTTCCTCTCTCGGATAAACTTTGTCTCTGCCAATTCCTGTTTACTGGATTGGGTTTCCGTGCTGATTATTTTGCAGCCTGCTGTAAAAGGAAAACAATGTGCTGTTGTAAACGGGACATTAATTTTTGATGCAATAAATACATTTCTTTCCAAATGTCTCCTCAGAGCTGCCCTCCAGTTTCTATTTCAGTCTTACAGTGCATCTGAGGTGGAGAGATTCATGTTTAGCAGCCCTGGTGCCAACATTCTCGGGTGGATTACATGTTTATGGAGAGGTCCAATCTGTAACTCTGGTTGGAATTTGCTGTTATCACAGTAAATCAGAGTCCTGCAAACCAGGATACTGCAGGACAGTGTAGATCCATTTCCAAACTTACAAATCCTTGGTGGTCCATTTACTTTGAAATGAACATTGCTGTGTTGCTGATGAATCCAGTTTGAGCTGGACCCTTAGTTTCTGAGATTTAAGCAATGGCAATGCTCTTTAATATTTTATTTCAACGTCCTGAAAATTTCTTAGCGAGTTTTGAGAAATTTTGTAGCTCAGGTTGAGATTCTGGATGTGGGTTTGTTCGTTTTCTGACGTTTCAGACTGGGTAACACCAGAGAGCCTCCGAATGAAGCACTGGTGGTGTAGCCCATTTTCTGTTTCTATGTTTGAGTTTCCTCTGGTTAGTGATGTCATTTCCTGTGGTGACATAATTCCTATGGTGATGTCATTTCTTGTTCTTTTTCTCAGGGGGGTGGTAAATGGAATCCAAGTCAATGTGTGTTGTTAGAGTTCCAGTTGGAATGCCATGCTTCTAGGAATTCTCATGCGTTTCTCTGTTCGGCTTGTCCTAGGATGGATGTGTTGTCCCAGTCGAATTGGTGTCCTTCCTCATCTGTATGTAAGGATACTAGAGTCATAGAGATGTACAACATGGAAACAGACCCTTGGGTCCAACCTGTCCATGTTGACCAGATATCCCAACCCAATCTAGTCCCGTTTGTCAGCACCCGGCCCATATCCCACCAAACCCTTCCAATTCATATACCCATCCAAATGCCTCTTAAATGTTGCAATTGTACCAGCCTCCACCATTTCCTCTGGCAGCTTATTCCATACCCGCACCACACTCTGTGTGGAAAAAGTTGCCCTCAGGTCTCTTTTATATCTTTCCCCTCTCACCCTAAATCTATGCCCCCTCATTCTGGACTTCCCGACCCCAGGGAAAAGACTTTGCCTATTTATCCTATTCATGCCCCTCGTAATTTTGTAAACCTCTATAAAGTCACCCCTCAGCCTCCGACACTCCAGGGAAAACAGCCCCAGCCTGTTCAGTCTCTCCCTGTAGCTCAGATCCTCCAACCCTGGCAACATCCTTGTAAATCTTTTCTGAACCCTTTCAAGTTTCACAACATCTTTCCGATAGGAAGGAGACCAGAATTGCATGCAATATTCCAACAGTGGCCTAACCAATGTCCTGTACAGACGCAACATGACCTCCCAACTTCTGTACTCAATACTCTGACCAATAAAGGAAAGCATACCAAACGCCACCTTCACTATCCTGTCTACCTGCGACTCCACTTTCAAGGACCTATGAACCTGCACTCCAAGGTCTATTTGTTCAGCAACACTCCCTCGGACCTTACCATTAAGTGTATAAGTCCTGCTAAGATTTGCTTTCCCAAAACGCAGCATCTCGCATTTATCTGAATTAAACTCCATCTGCACCATCTCAGCCCATTGGCCCATCTGGTCCAGATCCTGTTGTAATCTGAGGTAATCCTCTTCGCTGTCCACTACATCTCCAATTTTGGTGTCATCTGCAAACTTACTAACTGTACCTCTTTTGCTTGCACCCAAATCATTTATGTAAATGACAAAAAGTAGAGGACCCAGCGCTGATCCTTGTAGCATTCCACTGGTCACAGGCCTCCAGTCTGAAAAACAACCCTCCACCACCACCCTCTGTCTTCTACCTTTGAGCCAGTTCTGTATCCAAATGGCTAATTCTCCCTGTATTCCATGAGATCTAACCTTGCTAATCAGTCTCCTCTGGGGAACCTTGTCGAACGCCTTACTGAAGTCCATATAGATCACATCTACCGCTCTGCCCTCATCAATCCTCTTTGTTACTTCATAAAACTCAATCAAGTTTGTGAGACATGATTTCCCACGTACAAAGCCATGTTGACTATCCCTAATCAGTCCTTGCGTTTCCAAATACATGTACATGTACATCCTGTCCCTCAGGATTCCCTCCAACAACTTGCCCACCACCGAGGTCAGGCTCACTGGTCTATAGTTCCCTGGCTTGTCCTTACCACCCTTCTTAAACAGTGGCACCATGTTTGCCAACCTCCAGTCTTCTGGCACCTCACCTGTGACTATCGATGATACAAATATCTCAGCGAGGGGCCCAGCAATCACTTCTCCAGCTTCCCACAGAGTTCTTGGGTACACCTGATCAGGTCCTGGAGATTTATCCACCTTTACCCATTTCAAGGCATCCAGCACTTCCTCCTCTGTAATCTGGACATTTTGCAAGATGTCACCATCTATTTCCCTACAGTCTATATCTTCCATATCCTTTTCCACAGTAAATACTGATGCAAAATACTCATTTTGTATTCCCCCATTTTCTGTGACTCCACACAAAGGCCGCCTTGCTGATCTTTGAGGGGGCCCTATTCTCTCCCTAGTTACCCTTTTATCCTTCATGTGTTTGTAAAAATCCTTTGGATTCTCCTTAATTCTATTTGCCAAAGCTATCTAATGTCCCCTTTTTGAGAGTAGGTCGTATTATTTTGTGGCTGGTTGATGTTCATGTATTCTGGTTGCTAGTTTTCTGCTTGTTTGTCCAATGTCGTGTTTGTTACAGTCCTTGCAAGATATTTTGTGAATGATGTTAGTTTTACTTGTTCTCTGTAATAGGGTCTTCCATGTTTATTAGCTGCTGTTTTGTGTGTTTGTGGGCCTCCATGATGCCAGAGGGTCTGGTAGTCATTTCCAAGATGTCTTTGATGTAGGGGAGAGTGGCTAGGGTTTCTGGATGTGTTTTGTCTGCTTGTTTGGGTTTGTTGCTGAGAAATTGGTGGACTGTATCATCCAGAATTTCTTCCCTATTTTAAAATATGATAAACATTGCTGCCTTGGTCAGCCAGTGTGAATAGTCAGAGTTTAGACTTTCCAATCCTCACCAGTTCCAAATTTCTAGTTTTATTGTTGAACAGGGAGGTGAAGGAAGAGGAGCCAACTTAAGAAAAGTCATTGTTTCCAACAGTTTGTTGCCTGACCTGAGTTCTGACAAAGCTGTCCAGGGAAGGAAGGGACTTGAATTTTGGACATTTCTGTTTATGAAAGAGTATTATGGTGGTTGTCTGTATGTGGTTATCTCAGGGTGATGGAGATATTTTAATTGAGTATGGTATTTGGCTGTTTTTGTAAATCGGAGCAGTCTGTATATGATTTGTTACATTGCTAGGCATATCCTAGTAGGGATGGATGTTCATAATGGCAGTTACACCTGTATTCTGGTTCTGAACTCTATATCCAGTTAAATGATGGATTCTGCAGTCAACATGCAGCAGCAATTTTACACACCTGGCAGTTCACTCAGTCCACTCACTTTCTCAGGAGGGAGCTGGGGTGGGGGGCAACCGTAAAGATCAGGAGTTTCAAATGACTGACTGATTTCACTCATTCCATCGATTGTGTTCCAGATGTATTGCTGATGCTGTCAACCCCTGGTTGAAGCTACCAGTCACATGTTGAGACACATACAATCATACACGACAGATAAGGCCCTTTGGCCCATTGAATGTACCACCAAATTACACTAAATCTCTAATATCCCACTTCCCAACAAGTTCCTTCTGCTCATTCTGCCATCTTCCTGTCTCAATCATCATAACATTAAAAACCACCACCCAGCTAGCAAAGCTTTCTGTTATGTTCTTGGCAACTAGCAATGTTATAAATTCCCATGCACATCATTTATGATGGGACTTCCTATGTAAATTGTGTTTGATGTTAACAGTACATGCAAAGGTCTTTGGAATGGGGAGATGGGTGGGGGGTGGTTTGGTTGGCCTTTGGCTCCTCAAGCTTGCTCCTCCCAGTCAATGAGATCATGGCTGATCTGGATTGTGATCTCGCTCCACTTTTCTATTTGAAAATCTGGATATAAATCAAGCACAGAAAATCTCAGACAAAATCAGATTTCAGAATCTATCAAAAATTCCACCTAAAAATTCCATCAAAAATGCCTTGTCTGTTAGGAATTTATCTAGCTCCGCTTTGAGGAAATTCAATGACCCAGCCTCCTCTGTTGTTTCAGAAGCTAAAATCCTTCAGAAAAACAATCCCATCTTGGATGGTGATTTTTCTGCATTCCATAATGCTTAACTGGTTTATAAGGGGAAACATCCTTTGAACATTTACCCTCTCAAATCCTCTTGAATTCTTATGTTTCAATAAGATTACCCTTTATCCTTCCAAAGTCCACTGAACACGAACCTGACCTATCCCACCTTACCTTGCTCTCAGTCCCAACTACAGAAAAACAAGCATCAGTTGAGTGAACATTCTCTCAACCAGCAATGTAAGGGGTTTAAGTCTGTCTTCAATAAGGAAACCAAAATTATCTGGAGGAAAACAACCCGAAGCTTATGTTCCATTCCCTTGCAATAAATTACACTATTCATCTGCCCTCTTCATTGCTTGATGCACCTCCAGCCTAAACTTTGTGTCATGTACTAAAACTCTCAAATCCCTCTGCACCCTTGAGTTCTGCAGTCTTTCCCCACTGAAATAAAATGCTGCTTTAATGTTTCTGACAAAGCTCACATTTAGAATTCTTACAGGAGCTAACGAACTAATTAGACAAAACTGAGAAAAGGTGATCCAGTGGACATGATGTCTTTGGATTTCATTGTTGGGACCATAGCAATTCATGTTATTGCGAGTTTGTAGATGAGACAAGGATTGGTGAAGGGACAGGCAGTGTTGAGGAAGCACAGAGGCTGCAGCAGAATTTGGATATCCTGGGTGAGTGGGCAAGGAAGTGGCAGAATGGAATAGTGTGGCAAATTGAGGTTATACATTTTTGACAGCAAGAATAGGCATAGACCATGTATTGTACACATGGAAAGGTTTCAGAAATCTGAAGTGCAAAGGGGTTAGAGTTCAGGTTTCTCTTGAGGTTAACATGCATGTTCAGCTGGCAGTTCAGAAAGCAGAGTCAATGTTGACCTTCATTTCAAGAGGGTGAGAAAACTATTAGAAATGTATTGCTGAGGCTGTAGAAGGCTCTGGTCAGACCATATTTGAAATAGTAGTTTTGGGTTCTGTATCTAAGGTGATCTGAAGATTTGAGAATGATCCCAGGGATGAAGGGCATGTCATATGAGGAATGGTTGAGGACTCTGGGATGGGACTCTGGAATTCAGAAGGATGAAGAGGGATCTGATTGAAACTTGCAGGATATTGAGAGGTCTGGATAGAGTAGACATAGAGAAGATGTTTCCACGAGTAGGAGAGACTAGGACTTGAGGGCACAGCCTCAGAATGAAGGGTCAACCCTTTAGCACTGAGATGAGGAATTTCTTCAGTCAGAGAGTGATGAATTTGTGGAACTCTTTGCTGCAGATGGCTGTGGAGGACAAGTCATTGAGTGTATTTAAGAGAGAGATTAGTGAGAGGTTCAAGGGTTGTGGGGAGAAGGCAGGAGGAACACAGCCATGATTGAATGGCAGAGCAGACTAGCTGATCAGCCTAATTCTGCTCCTATACCTTTATGATCCTAACTTTCTGCAAATCTTGGTGATATCAGCAAATTTATATACTATATATTGGATCCTTCATTCAAATTATTGATGTAGTTTGTGAATAACAGAGGTATTGGCACTGGTTTCTGTCAACCAAGTGATCCAACCTTTAAATCCCCAAACTCCTCCCCACACTCCCAAAAGACTCATGTAAATTTACTGAGTGTAATGGGGACAGATATATCTTGTGATGTGACAGTCATCAGTCAGAGATGTGCAGGATAATGCCATGATCAGCCTGAATGTCCTGTAAATCAATTACCCTTCTGCCACTTTGTTACATTAAATCAGATCTTTCCATCTAGTCTGAGATCAGGGGCACTGTGTCTAATCTTATCCTAACATTCAACAAGTCCCCTTTCATCAGTAGGAGTGATCCTGAGGTGACATCCCGCAATTGCACATTTGGAACTTTGTTTACCCACCAGTTGCAATGTTTTCCTATTGATCCTGAAAAGCATGTTAAACTATAAGGAAAACTGAAATTGTTGGAAAAGCTCAGCGGATCTGGCAGCATCAGTAGAGAAATGAGAGTTAAAGGTTCGGGTCCAGTGACTCTTCCTTAGGACTGATGGTAGCTCAGGAAAAGGTTTTGTGCAGAAGATAGGTTGGGAGGAGGAGTTAAAGAGTAAATGATAGGTGGAGATAGAGAGAGAAGAACTGTTATCCATTTCTTTGTCCAAATATCAGTCTGGGAGAATGAACAACAATAAGTGGACAAATAGGGGCTAACGATGGGTGGTGTGTGTGATAGCAGATCATGTAATAAGGCCTGATGTTTGGGGGTTGGTGTAATGTGGTATTATACACCACCCATCATTAGTGGTGCGTTAACTTGTTGACCCTGGCATTATGCCATAAAAGACTAACAATGTAATGTGGGAAACTGTGAGATTATACATTTAGCAGGAAGAATAGAGGAGCTGAATATTAATTAAATGGAGAAAGACTGCGGAAAACTGCAGAGCTGAAAGATTTCGCAGTCCTTGTCCATGAATCTCAAAAACCTAGCATCCAGGTTCAGATAATAGTGCAGGCAAATGAATATTTAATTCAAAGGAAATGGCATATAAAAGTTGGGAATTTTTATTAGCATTATATCCAGGTGTTAGTCAGACCACCGATGGAATACTATGAACAACTTTGGGCCCCTTATCAAAGGGGGTTGCAACCACAGCTACGAATCAGATGATGGAATAGATAGTGAACAGCCAGATACAGCATGCAAAGTGTCCGTGAGGAGGGATAGACATTCGAAAGGGCAGAGGCGCAGTCAGTGTGATGGATTCAAGTGTCTATTTTAATGCAAGAAGTATCAGGAACAAGGGTGATGAGTACTTGGAACTATGATGTTGTGCATGACAAAGACTTGGATATCACAGGGGCAGGAATGGTTGTTGGATGTTCCAGGTTTTAGAAAGCAACAGAGACACGGAGGAGCAGATTTTGGAAAGGTGCAGAGGTAATAGGGTTGTTGTCATGGGTGATCTTAACTTCCCTAATATTGATCGGAACCTGCTTAGTTCACATAGTATCAATGGAGCAGTTTTTTCAGATGTGTCCAGGAAGGATTCCTAACACAATATGTAGATAGGCTGACAAGAGGGGAGGCCATATTGGATTTGGTGCTTGGCAACAAACCATGCTAGGTGTCAAATTTCTCAGTGGGAGAACACTGCAGTGATAATGATCACAACTCCCTGACCTTTACTATACTCATGGAGAGGGATAGGAGCAGACAGTATGGGAAAGTATTTAATTGGAGGAGGAGAATTACAATACTATTAGGCAGGAACTGGGGTGTCTGCATATTCTCGGAAGTGCATGACAGAAATGTGGAGGTTGTTTAGGAAGCACTTGCTGATAGTGCTGGACAATTTTGTCCCACTGAAACAAAAAGGTAGGTTGAAAGAAGCTTGGGTGACAAGGAATGTGGAACATCTAGTCAAGAGGAAGAAGGAAGCTTACTTAAGGTTGAAGTGGTCAGGGTCAGACAGGGCTTTAGACAGTTACAAGGTAGCCAGGAAGGAACTGAAAAATGGACTTAGAGCTAGGAGGGGTCATGAAAAAACTTTAGCAGGTAAGATTAAGGAAAACCCTAAGGTGTTCTACACTTACGTGAGGAACAAGAGGATGACCAAAGCGAGGGTAGGGCCAATCAGGGAAAGTGGAGGGAACTTGTGCCTGGAATCAGAGAAGGTAGGGGAGATCCTTAATGAATACTTCACTTCAGTATTCACTACTGAGAGGGACCTTGACGTTTCTGAGGACAGCGTGAAACAGACTGATATGCATAAACAGGCTCATGTTATGAAGGAGGATGTGCTGAAAACTTTGAAAAACATAAAGATAGATAAATCACTTGGGTCAGATAGGATACACACAAGGTTACTACAGGAAGTGAGGGAAGAGATTACTGCAACTTTGGCGATGATCTTTTCATCCTTATTGAAGTAGTGCCAGATGTTTGGAAGGTTGTTCAAGAAAGGGAATAGGGATAATCCTAGGAATTACAGACCAGTCAGTGTTACATCTGTGGTGGGCAAAGTATTGGAGCAGATTCTGAGAGACAGGATTTATGATTATTTGGAAAACCATAATTTGATTAGAGATGGTCAGCATGGCTTTGTGAGAGGCAGGTCATGCCTCACAAACCTTATTGAGTTCTTCGAGGATGTCACAAAATGTACTGATGAAGGTAGAGCAGTGGATGTGGTGTACATGGATTTTAGGAAGGCATTTAATAAGGTTCCCCATGGTAGGCTCATTCAGAAAGTAAGGAGGCATGGGATACAGGGAAATCTGGCAGTCTAGATACAAAATTGGCTGGCCCATATGAGACAGAGGGTGGTGGTAGATGGTAAGTCTTCAGCCTGGAGCTCGGTGACCAGTGATATTCCACAGGGATCTGTTCTGTGACCTCTGCTCTTTGTGATTTTTATAAATGACTTGGATAAGGAAGCAGAAGAGTGGGTTAGTAAGTTTGCTGATGACAGAAAGGTTGCTGGAGTTGTGGGTAGCATGGGGGGTGCTGTAGGTTGCAAAGGGATGTTGACAGGATGCAGAACTGGGATGAAAAGTGGCAGATGGAGTTTAACCTGGAAATGTGTGAAGTGATGCACTTGAATGTGAATGCAGAATACAGGGTTAAATGCAGGATTCTGAATGAGAGGTGACTTGATAGAGGTGTGCAAGATAATGAGAGGCATAAATAGAATGGATAGCCAGATACTTTTTCCCATGGGAGAAATGTCTACCATGAGGGGACATAATTTTAAGGTGATTGGAGGAAGGTTTAGGGGAGATGTCAGAGGGAGGTTCTTTACGCAGAGAGTGATGGCTGTGTGGAATGCATTGTCAGCAGTGATAGTAGAGTCAGATGTATTAGAGATATTTAAGCAACTCTTATAGGCACATGGAAGATAGTACAATAAAGGGTATGCAAGTTAGTCTAATTTTAGAAAAGGATAAAAAAGGTTGGTACAACATCGATGGCTAAAGTGCCTGTACTGTTCTGTGAAAGATAATACTGGCTTTGGAGACAGCCCAGAGAAGGTTCACTGGGATGATCCTGGGTATGGAGGGACTGTCTCGTGAAGATAGGCAAGGTTGAATAGGTTGGCTGAAACGTAAATTATAATCAGCACCTCAGAATGATCCCTCTGAACCTCTCAGCGTCAGTCCATTCATTGCAGTCGTCTTGTGGTGCAGTGGTAGTGTCCCTATCTGTGAACAAGGAGGCTCTTATTCAAGACCTACCTGCTCCAATGGTGTGTAATAGTACCTCTGAATAGGTTGTTTCGAGAATATTTCACTATAATTCCTGTCTTTTCTGTCAATCAATCAGGCAGTACAGAGGAACCTCGATTATCCGAAGGACATGGGCAGACAATATTTCGTTCGGTTAATCAAATTCTGGATAATTGAATGTGGGATAACATTGTTTAGCCAAGCATCAGGACCTCGCGATCTTGCTGGATAATCCGATATTCGGATAACCGAATGCTGGATAACTGAGGTTCCTCTGTAGATAGATTCCTGGTGAATTATTCATGATGTATTCCTTCAAAATAAATGTAATTCCAGATTAATACACACCAGGTTTCCATACAGTAACCTCCTACAAGTGTAGCTGTTCTCATTGACCACAGAAGCAGCTAATAAGGTGGAGCTAATAAACTGTTGTAATAAATTAAGTTCCATTGCAGGAAATGAAGGGTAGTACATTATTGAGAAGCAACTTAAACTTGGTGTAAATCTTTGAATTATTAATTATTGTTCAGGGAGTATTCTGTTGCTGTCAACCATAGCTTTTAATGCACCTGCCTCTGAAACATAAAATTGTGTTTTAAGTCCCACGCTAAAAGGCCAAGCAAAAATCCAGGTTGACTTTCCATTCCTTTTACTGAAAAAGTGCAAGACTGTTACAGTGTCAGTACTGAGGGGATACAACCTGCACAATCGCAGAGACTGTTCTGCGGAAGGTCGTGAGGGGCAGTACTGCAGGAGTGCTGCATTGTCAGACTGACAGTGCTGAGGTGTTGCTGGTACCACGCCTGGATATGTCGGTAAACTCACTTGGTCTGTGTATGCAAGTTTAACAATTAAGTTTAATTAGACTTCACGACCTTCCGCAGAACAGTCTCTGCGATTGTGCAGGTTGTATCCCCTCAGTACTGACACTGTAACAGTCTTGCACTTTTTCAGTAAAAGGAATGGAAAGTCAACCTGGATTTTTGCTTGGCCTTTTAGCGTGGGACTTAAAACACAATTTTAGCTTTTAATGCACCTGCCTCTGAAACATATGGTTGACAGCAACAGAATACTCCCTGAACAATAATTAATAATTCAAAGATTTACACCAAGTTTAACTTGCTTCTCAATAATGTACTACCCTTCATTTCCTGCAATGGAACTTAATCTAATGTGATTTTATATATAAAAATATAGACAGTTATCCAGGTTCAGACAAATTCACCAGTTGGAGTAGGGCTTGATACATATTTGTGAACCTGGAGAATAAACAATTACTCAACTTCAGGCCAAACCTGGAGAGCTGGTGAGTCTGAAACTTCATGAGTCAGGTCAGAGCTGAGATCCAGGAACTGGTTTTGAGTGAACTCTGAAATGACTAATTTGTGTTCAGATATATTCAAGTGAACAGTTTAATTCATTAGAATTAATTGTTGCCGCCTTCACATTGCATAAATTTTATTACAGATGGATTCACACTAGCTATTAATCACACTGTAATGTAATTTGTTCCAATTTACATTTTAAAATCACATTGTGGTGAAATATTTAGCTAATCAGTGAGAATAAACAGGGATGGTGCCTGTGTTTGAACGATACGATTTGGGGATTTGATCTGAAACTTTACAAGCAAGGTTGATGGGGTGAGATAAAAGAAGATTAGAGGAGATTCATGTGGAACCAGCAGCAACACACCATTTATACAAATGGTCTGTTTCTGTGTTGTTAACTTCAATGTCACCTGAATATTTGTGGAATTTTGTTCACCATAAATTAACTGTTTCCCTTTATTAAGCTGACAGCACTTTGGGACATTTGGAAATGATGGTACTTTATGAATGTAATTTCTTCCTTTAATAACTGTTTGGGAGCACAGAAATTGGGCATTGTTCAAAAAGTGAATATTTGTAGAAGCTTTTTGTCTTCCACACATCAGTACAATTTGCAGAAATGCCAGTTCAAGGAGGAGATATCAACATAGAAAAATACCATTAATGCTGATTGACAGTTGATTCAAAACCAGGTAGGTGGACTAGCAAAGGCATTGTCCTGAGAAATGAACCAGCAAATGGTTGTCACCGATTGTGTTGAGTTGAAACAGGCAGAGCCTATGTACGTATTCTTTCAGTCTGCAACGAATAGGGTCTTGTGTTCACGTATGTCCCTTCCAATATACCCAAGTACACCGTACTGTGAGCACCACTGACCATCCTTCATTGGTTATCATCATAATTCCTCACAGAATCAGAATTTTCCAGCAAAAGTCCAAAAAAGTAGTGTCTTCAAACTTCAGAGTCCACTCACCGATCTATCACCTGCCACACAGTAGAAATGTTGGTTTTCCATTTAAATTGCTATTGTTGAAAACTGTCCTGATTTGTGCAAGATAAAAGCTTCAATACTATGTCATTTACAATTCATTCACAAGAGTATTACTGGCCAGGCCAGCATTTATTGCCCATCCCTAATCGCCCAGAGGGCAGATAAGAGGTAACCACATTGCTGTTGGTCTGGAGTCACATGTAGGCCAAACAAGGTAAGGATAGCAATTTCCTTCCCTAAAGCATGTTAGTTTTCAGCAATACTTCTTTCTTTAATTTAACCTGCACATGTACCAAGGAAATCTAAAAGGATGGCGCCTGGATATTTCAAAATAATTTTATCTGTTCAAAAAGTATACAAACTTGACTGAGGTGACCGAGTGGCTGAGTGGTTAGCACTGCTGCTTCACATAACTAGGGACCCGGATTCAATTCCAGCCTTGGGTAATATTTGCATGGAGATTGCACATTTTCCCCATGTCTATGTGGGTTTCTGCCAGGTGCTCAGGTTTCTTGCCACACTTCAAAAATATGCCAGAAGGTAGATTAGCCATGGTAAATGTGGTTATATGGGGCTGGGATGGGTCAGGGTGGGATGCTGTTTGGTCGATTGGTGTAGACTCAATGCAGCCCTCCAGACTCAACATTGAGTTCAATAATTTTAGGGCCTGAACTCTCCCATGTCCTAGCTCCCTACCCCACATATAGGCCTTATCACATAGTCTGCTATTATATACTACCCATTGTCAGCCACTAACACTCTCCATTATCAGCTATTCATCCTCATAGCCAGTTCATTATCCACTCACTCCTTTGCCACAAGAGATGTATAACTTGTGCCCACTTTTTGACTCTGATCTCTGGCATCTGCAGTCCTCACTTTCTCCTCCTCACTCCTTTGCCTGTCCAACTGTTCTTCTCCCTCCTTGGGCTCTCCCCCGACCCTATCTTCTGCATATAAGCTGATGTTTTCCTCGCTACCATCAGTTCTGAGGAAACGTCACTGGACCAGAAATGTTAACTTTGATTTCTGGTGCAGACAGACCATCTGAGCTTTTCCAGTGACTGTAGCCGTAGTTCTTTTGGTTTTTATAAGGTAATACTCGGTGTTGGGCTGCAATTCTGGCAAGCAGCAACATTTCTGTTCCTGATGCAAAGCCACGTAATGCTGATTTGGTTTCTTGAAGAGCAGACTGAGACTTTCAGAAGGTAGTGTCTGGTCTTCTGGCCTGGTTGGGGGGTGTGGGGGGCTAGAGAGCAGATAGGGACCAGTGGCAGGTCTGGCCAGAATCTTGACAGCACACACATACATATTTGTCGTTCCAGAAGACAGTATTCAATGTGTTCCTAGGACCATAGAAACTGTTGCACCTTTTAGCTAGGCAAGGACAAGTCATTTGCCTAACCGAAGTGATGTCCACCCAAGCGTCAAAGGGTAACTCTGAGCAGGGAGGTTTTTGCTCTCTAGGCTGATCTGGCAGTGGCTCTTGATGGGGCAGAGTTGCAGAATGAGAGGAAACCCTCATGTAGTTCCCCTTGTGAACAAAAATATCTCTGCCAATATGTGTCCCACTGACGTTCCTGCTGGCCCTCAGCTCGGAGTGTCCATCAGTAACTTGAACATGTTTCATGAACAAATGGCTGGTGAATCTAGCTTCAGTCTTCCCAAAACACTCCTCAGCCAATGCAGTACTGATCCTCACTGCTGTGAGGTAGGAACTACTGCAGCCAGTATGCACGCAGCCAGTATGCACACAGCCAACACTAGAAACATATGTGATAACTCACCAGGTCATCTCTTTTTGTGATGTTAATCAAGGGATTGGGCAGGAGACTGGCATAGCTCAACTCGTTCTGAAATAGTGCTGTGTGATCCTTTTCATTATCTCCACGAGAGGACAACTGGGTTTCAGTTTATTCCCTTCCAAAGGGAAGTGGTACCTCTGACTGACAGTGCAGCCCTGCTCCTCTGGGAGATTGGGAGTGTTTCAGCCTGGGTTATGGTGATCAAGGCCTGGAGTGGGATTTAAACCAACAACCCTTAGACTCGAATAACACTGTTAACCACTGAGTCACTCCGTGAACGTTGAAGGACTGAAGTACTGGACTGTGCACATAGGAAATGAGCTGGATGAACCTGACAATGGGGAAGGGAGGAAACTGTGGAAGAGGCTAGACGCTGGTAGGTGGCTGAGTGGTTAGGGTGATGGATTGGTAATCCAATTGGGGTCAGAGCTTTTTCTTTTGTTCTATGAAAGGGGATTGGGCAAACTGGGCCTGTATTCTCTCAGGTTTCTGAAGAATGAGATGATCTCATTGCAACTTATAGAATACTCAAAGGAATAGATTGGGAGGTACAGAGAACAGGTTTCCCTAGTTGGGAAGTTGAAAAGCAGGGAGGAACACTTTAAAAATAGGGTGACAAGATGATACAATTTCTTTTTACTGGAAGGATTGTGAATAGAGGGCTGTGGAAATCCAGTCATGGAGTATGTTTAAGATCAAAGAAAATCTACAGCCCAGGGACAGGTCCTCCAAGCCTGAGCCGATCCAAATCCACTGTCTAAACATGTCGCCCAATTCCTAAGCATCTATATCCATCTGCTCCCCACCTACACATACATCTGTCCAAATGCATCTTAAATGAATTTACTGTGCCTGCCTCTATCACCTCTGCATTCCAGGCACCTACCACTCTCTGTGTAAAGTACTTGTTGCGTATATCCCCCTTAAACTTTTCACCTCTCACTTTGAACATGTGACCTCTCGTTATTGAATCCCTCACCCTGGGAAAAAGCTTATCTCTAACTACTCTCTCTATACCCTTCATGATTTTGTAGACCTCAATTAGGTCGCCCCTCAATCTCCTCCTTTCTAATGAACAAATGAGTTAACAAATACGAAATAATGTCTTGCGTAACTGAAACAACTTTCCTCACAATGGAACATTCAACGTGCATAGCTGATTACTTGCTGTAGCTGCATCGTATCTTCCTGAGATTCAAGCAGCAGCACACCCGGATCTCTCTGCATCGCAGAGCGCAACAATCTTTCACCATTTAGATTTTTTTTTCCCCAAGAAACACTGATATTTTCACATTTCCTGCATGATACTCCATTTGCCAGATCTTTGACCATTAACCTAACTTCTCTCTATCCATTTGTCTGATTCTTTTGACCTGTCGTCGGTTCACTGACATTTTTGTGTTATCAGCAAGGGTAGCTGCAATATCTTCAATCCCTGCATGATTTGGTGGATGTAGATAGATTTCTGATAACTGTGTATCTCATGAGTAATGAGGACAGTGTGGGTAAAAGGCATTGAAGTGTTCAATCGGCCATGATGTCATTAAGTCACATCAGGGAGAAGCCAGGCTTAGATCACTGAGCAAGAAATGTGGGTCAACAATTAAGTTGGGTAAAATGCAGGGAGACAGATAACCCTAACGATGATCTGGGAAGGGTGAGGATTACAGGGTAAACACGGGAGCTAAACATTTGCACAAAATATAAATGACACAAAGAAATAGGCACACACTGTCACAGACAAAACTGAAGCTGAGAGGCACTGAAGAAAAGATATTTAACTTCCAGTGAGTCACGTTCTCACTCAATTTTCTAATGTGATTTGCTGGTAACTCATTTAATCGTCTTCTATCCTGAAGGATGCTATTTCCAGATGAAGGATGACAATGGCCTGTTTTTCATCACATTCTGTGATGCCACTGTCATTGCTTGAGGGTCACTCTCTTCCCCCTTTTCATGACCAGGAGTAGGCCATTCAGACTGAGAGACAAAAAAGTATTTTCCGAATGAGAAAAGGCTCAACCCTGTCGAGGAGCCGAGAGGCTTGAGGAGGAAAGTATTGAGATCGTGAAAAGCTAGGTACAAAAAATAATTTGAAAGGCTAATGAAATACTGGTCATTGTTCCATTGCAACTGAATTAGGAAAGAGGTGGAAGTAACTTTAATTGCGGTTGCCCAGAGGTCTCAGCAAGATTAATCGGGTTCAATTTGGGCATGCACTTCAGGAAGGAGCAGCCAGGAGGGGCCGAATGGTCTGTCTATTCTTTTAAAATATCAGCCTTGAAGAGGGTGCATTGCATATTCAGCAGCATAATATCCGGACGAGATTAATTCAAGTGGCATCAGTTTACGTTCCCTTGAATATAAAAGATTAAGGGATAATCTAATCGAGGAATTTAAGCTACTAAAAGGATTTCATAAGGTAGGCTGAGAGAACTGATTTTCTTGAGTGAGAAAGTCCAGAAGAAGGGGCTGGAACCTGAACTTGGAGCCAGGCCATTACAGGGGCACTTTCAGGAGGCACTGTTCAAACAAAAACTAGTGGAAGTTTGGATGATCAGCCCTGACAAACACACACCCTGTTAAAGGCTGGAGGTTATTTAGAAATTTCAAATCTGCTGCTGATGGATCAATTTTAGTTCAAAGTGTTGAGGGTTATGGAACCAATGACCATAGATGGGGCCTAATACAGATTGACCTCAGCCTGATTACCCCGCAATGGGCTGAATGGCCACCTGTTCCTATGTTTTTGACAGGAGAGGCGTGTTTACAATAATGTTGAATAAGATGGAGAAAATTTTAATTGGGATGTTTAAACTTCGATTTGCAAAGCTTCAAAAGAGATCACCAGCTGCAAATTCCCCTCCAAGGGACTCATTGTCCTGATTTGGAAATATATTGCGATTCCTTCACGGTCACTGGGCCAAAATTCCAAATCTCCTTCTGTTTCTTAACAGCATTGTGGGCCCGTCTACAGCATGTGGTCTGCAGCAGTTCAAGAAGGCACCTCACCTCCACCTTCTGAAGGGGCAACTGGGGATGGGTGATAAATGCTGGCCCAGCCAGTGACACCCATATCCCAAAGCAGGAATAATTGGACAAAAAAACCAGGAGGGGAGGAACCCGAGAATGAATTACTGAAAACGCTTTTCCTGAAGACCTTTATAGAGATTACGAAATCATAGATAAGGTGATTAACAACTGTATTTTCTCTAGGTTGGAGGAGTTCGAAACTAGGAGGTATATTTCTAAGGTGAGGGAAGAATGTTTTAAAAACGAGGGGCAATGTGTGTGGTCATGTGGAATGAATTCCCAGAGGAAATGGTGGAAACAGGTACAGTTACAGCATTTGAAAGATAGTGAGATAAATACATTAATAGGACAGGGTTGGAGGGATATGGGCCAAATGCTGTCAAGTGGGACTAGTTTGGTTTGGGAACATGGTTGTTATGGACTAGTTGGACCAAAGGGTCTGTTTCCATGCTGTATAACTCTATGATTCTTCACAAAGTGCCAACCAAAATGAACAGTGTGCAACCTACCACAGCATGGGATGGAGCAGATCCGAGGGGCTGAATGGATGCCTTCACCTGTGATTCTGGGAATCAGTCAGAATTTTCACGGAAGAACGCCGGGCACCAACCTCCAACACACACTCTCTTCCTTCCCCTCCCCCCCCCCCCCCAACAATTCCTCCCAACTCCTCACCCTGCCAATCTCCTCAACAGCCTGTCCCCAAACAACAGCTCAGGAACTGTAGATGTGCAGGGGCAGGTCTGGGATGTTTGACAAAGACAGGACCAACGTGGAGAGATCAGCAAAAAAAAACAAATGCCTTCACTAAACGATGTTGCAAAGTTACCTGCGGAATTGTACCTGGTTAGGGAGGAAGGGTCACTCGACCCGAAACGTTAACTCTCTCTCTCTCTGCACAGATGCCGCTGGACTGTGGAGTTTTTCCAGCAGTTAGCGTTTTTATTTGGAATTGTACCTAGAGTCGTATCCGGCGCTGACATTACCTGCCTGAACTGTTTGGGAGCTAGAAACCTTCAGTCTGCGATTCTCTGATATTTTACTGACCGTAGCCCAGGAGTGAAGGCAGGAGCTGTGGTCTAAGATGAAAGGGTTTTCTGTTGCTGAGATTCATAATCCAAGCGGTGACTGAGCAGCAGCTAATCCCGGACAGTGACTGAGACTGGGGGTGGGTTTAATTATTCTGATGGAGTTTACTCCGCCTTTCCCCGGTTATTACAGCAGCTCAGCATCAGAGACACATCCCCATCTACACTGAATAATGCCAGGCAACCCTCCGGTGGAGGGCACTGCAATCATAAAGAATGTGTGGCGCAGGAGTTAGCTGATTTAATGAAGTTAATAGCTGGGGACCTGGGGGTTTCGTTGAATTAAATTAAATCAGGCGGAAAACTCTTGTTGGCGGAATTCAGATGATGAAACCACAGGCGTGGAGAAATCTGCAGTCTGAAGTTCTGATCTTCTCCCAACAATTCTCACGATTGTAAATTCATTCGGGAAAAAAAATGTGACACATTTTCAGCAAACAGTTTTCTGAAGCCCAGTTAATTGTTTCTTATGTGCTGCTGTAATGATTAGACGAGACAGATTCCGGACTGTAACATGTCCTGGTGTTGATTTGGTTTTAATCAGCTGATCTGTCACTGAAACAATGTTGTGGATTTGGTTTTAACAATAAAGCAAAAGTTTGAAAAAAAATACAAAACAACATACTATTTACCTATGAAAGAAATCCAAAGATTTTAAAATGCAGAAAGAAAATATGATCCTATTAATTCCAAAGAATTCCTTTACAGATTCTAGAAAAAAAATCCTTTATACAGGAATATAAAACAAAGAGGCTGGAAATCTGAAACAAAAACATAAATTGGTGGCAAAACTGTTTTTGCTTCAGAATCCAAAGTGTACAAAATCACCCTTCTACCTTACTGGCACCAGAGGGGAAAAAAACTTTTCCTAACTCCTAGGTTTAAGGTAAATCTGACTTTAACTCCTGAACTGGAAACACTAATAGCTTCTTTATGCAGCTGTTGTGCACCTACGTTTAAATATGCTCACCTTTAGTAAGCTCTTCAATGTTTTATCCCAGTACTTCTAAATTGGAAAACTACTACAGTGGTGCCTCGGAATTGGAATTTAATTCGTTCCAGGAGGCTGTTCGGATTGTGAAAAGTTCAGATTCCAAAACAATTTTCCCCATAAGAAATAATGGAAAATGAATTAATCCATTTCTGGACCCAAAAAAAAATTCAAGACACTTTTAACTGCAAATACACATGGTAAAATAAGGTAAAATAAGATGAGTAAATTACCTAAATATCAAGTAATAATAATAAAAGCAAGAAATAAATGTACTAACATGAAAATAACTTCATTTACCTTAGTGAGGAGTGTTAATGGTGAATGCACTCATTTGCTTCATTGCTCTTGGGTGCCATGGTGAATGCACAAGGGTGATAATTTTAAAAAAAGCACAAATCACGGTGAAAATACAAGGTAAACTAATGATGGACACACGAGAGATGCTTTCACGACTACTTCCTGGGACGAACTGAACAAACAATGTGCAACCTGAACGGTACGTGGTGTTCAGATTCTGAAAATGTGTTTGGATTTTAGGGCAAAATTTTCTCAAAATAATTGTTCAGATTCCAAGTTGTTCGAACAATTGGGTGTTCGGATTCCGGGGTCACCACTGTATCTCTTTACTCAAATGGTAATTTGTTACATTGAACCCTTTCTTAGATTTACTGCTCTACAAAACCATCTCATCCATGGACTCCACAGAACTGCTCAAAAACACATTCTCTCTCTCTCCATAAGCTACAGGCATTTCCCCTCAATTTTAAAACAAATCAAATTCTAGACATTTCTAATAGAACTTGAAGCATACTGGCTTACCTCTTGTTATGAAGCTGAAGGCATAAATTGTACCTTTAAGACAGAGTGAATGCTGTTTTGCACTGAGAGGTTACAAGCACCTGCCACGTGACTAGCCAGCAGTCTCAGTGTGTACTGGAAAATTGAAAATATGTAAATTTGGCTGTGAAATAGATACTGGCGTTGGTTGCTGTTTTGACTATTTGAATTTAACCAGTTTAAATTACGCCCCAGGATACTAAAACACAATTGAGATTGAATTTATTGTTTTTGTCAACATCAAACCAATGAGATGATCCGAAGTTGGGATATAAAAAAGCAGGCATTTGAAAGTCAGAGAGAGTAACTGCCATCGAGAAAGACTGACATTCAAAAGCACTGTCTATCAAAGGTACCTTTCTCATATAAAAAATATTGGCAGTAAAAGAAAGACAACAACTGCAGGAGATCTTCAGCCAGGAGAAGAGAGACACCAATGATGACAGCCACTGTGTGGTTTTGAAGTTAAGTTGATGTGACCTTAATATGTGTTTTTATTGGAACAGTACATTGTTGTAGAGTTGGAGGCAGATAACAAGCAGTTAAGAGAAATGGGGGCTTAGAGTGTTGTTTAATGTTCACTTTTAGAGTTATGGATTAAATTTACATTATTTTTAATTGTGGAATTTGGGAGTTCTCTGTTACTCATATTTTAACAGCTTATGAGGTGAGGTGAGCTTTTCTGCATGTTTGGTTTAATTAACAGAAGAGTTCACCACCATTTTGTAACACTTCCTAAGTCGTAGGATATTCTCAGGTTAACAAAACTACATTATTGCTACCAAAGATACTCTGTTTGTACTGTTGTAAAAGAAATCACCATGGCCACAGAAATACTTACAAGTTAATAATTAACTTCAAACAGAAAGAAAATACAAACTTTAATTATATTAAAATTGAATACTTCCCACTTTCCTGAAGGAGTGCGGCTCCAACAACACTCAAGCAGTTTGACACCATCCAGAACAAAGCAGCCTGCTTGACTGGCACCACATCCACAAGCGTACACTCCCTCCACCATCAGTGCTCAGTAGCAGCAGTATGTACTATCTCACAAGATGCACTGCAGAAATTCACCAAAAATCTTCAGACAGCACCTTCCATCTAGAAGGACAAGGGGAGCAGATACTTGGGGCCACCAGTCCCTGCAAGTTTCCCTCTAAGCCACTCACCATCCTGACTTGAAAATATATCACCGTTCCTTCACTGTCACTAGGTTAAAATCCTGGAATTTCTTCCTAAGGGCATTATGGATATACCTATAGGCAGGGATTGCAGCTCATTGCCACCTCTTAAAGGCAACTAGGGGCAGACAATAAATCTTGGACCAGCCAACGATGCTCACATCTCACGAGTGAATAAAATAAATAACAATCAGACAGTTTATATTGGAGTAGTGTAGTGGGTTACTTAAAGAAATTAGGAATCTATTGGAAATATTCTGAGGGACAGAATTAATCTCCACATCAAGAGGCAAATACTAGTCGAGGATCATCACCTGTTGGAGAAAATCATGCCTATCAGGTTTGACTTGAGCATTTTGAGTTGTGACTAGTTGTATGGAAGAGGCTAATGCAGTGGATGTAGCCGTCATGGATTTCGGTAAAGCTTTTAAGAAAATCTTGCATGGAAGATCAGTCAGAATGTAAAAGCCCATGGATCCAGAACAATTTGACAAATTGGATCCAGGAAGCAGAGGGTGATAGATAACGATGATTGTTGTGACTGGAAACCTGTATCCAGTGGCATACCACAGGGTTCAGTGTTGGCTCCCTTGCTGTTTTACATGTACACTAATCATTTAGATATGAATGTAGGAGGTATGATAAATAAATTTGTAATTGATACAAAAATTGGTGAGATGGTAAGTAGTGAGGAAGAAAGCCTTAGACAATAGGACAATATAGATAGGTTTAAGAGTGGCAAATGGAACTTAATCCCAAAAAGTATGTGGCTATGTATTTTGGGAGAACTAACTAAAGGAGTAACTGGGTGACTGGTAGGATTCTCAGAAATACAGAGAATCAGAAGGATCTTGGTAAGTGTGTGTTCAGAAGGTAACAGGATAGATGGAAAAGATAGTTAAGAAGGCATGTGGGATACTTCCCTTTATTAGTCAAGGCATTGAATACAAGAGAAATGAGGATATGACAGAGTTATATAAGATGTTAGTTAGGCCACAGCTGGATTACTGTGTGCAGTTCCAGTCACCACACGATTGGAAAAATGAGATTGCACAAGGAGATATTCACCACGATGATGCCTGGGCTGGATTGATTCAACTATGAAAAGAGATTAAACAGACTGGGATTGTTTTCCTGAGAGCAGAGAAGGCAGAAGGGTGACCTGATTGATGTGTACAAAACTGCCCTCAAACTGAATGGCTTGCTGAGCCATTTCAGAGCGCAGTTAAGAATCAAGCACGTTATTGTGGATCTGGATGTAGGCCGGACTGGGTAAGGATGGCAGATTTCCTTTGCTAAAGGACATAGCGAAGCAGATGGTTTTTTTATTGCAACAACTGATGATGACTTTATGGTTATCATTGCTGAGAAAAACTTTATAATCCAGATGTTGTTAACTGAACTTAAATTCCTCTAACTGCTCTGGTGAGATTTGAACCCAAACATTAACACAGGTATATGAAACAAGGACTCCACCACTAACACCAGCAGCTAGGTCTGCTGATTAAACAACTTCTATTGTTCCTGCTGTGAAATGCAGAGGTGGACTCTCTCACTGTCTCTAAGGTCTGTGATGTAGAGTGATACCAACAGCATGGGTTCATTCTTGCACCAGGCAAAAGTGAGGACTGCAGATGCTGGAGATTAGAGTCAAGAGTGTGGTGCTGGAAAAACACATCATGATGAAGGGTTTTTGCCTGAAACGTCGATTTTCCTGCTCCTCAGATGCTGCCTGACCTGCTGTGCTTTTTTTCCAGCACCACATTGTCGACTCATTCCTGCACCAGCTGACATTACTGTGAAGGACTCTCCTTCTCAACCTCTCCCCTCACCCTGAGGTGTGGTGACCCTTGGGTTAAACCACCACCAGTTGTCCCTCTCAAATGAGAGAGGAAGACAACGGAGACTTAATCTTTTACTTACTTATAAAGTGTTGATGCAAAGAAAAATAATAAAATATGATCAAACTTTCTCTCACATCTAAGCAACTTGCTCAAAATGAGTTGTTATAGTGTTACAAAGCCAAAAGCCCCAAATTATCAATTAATCTGAAATAAAAACAGAATATTCTGGAAACACTCAGGAGGTCTGGTAACCTTTGTATAAAAAGAGGAATGGAGTTAATTTATCAGGTTGTTGACATTTTGTTGGAGTTGTTTTTCTCAGTACGGTCATGTTTGTTGTTTATTTTGTTGTTCTGGAAAACCTCTCTCTATGGAGAGACTATCGGACACAGTTTTCTAGTTTCTTGTTTTTACTTCTGATCTCCAGCACCTACAGAACTTTGCTTTTTGGCCAATGAATTAGCTTGTAATGAAACTGAGAGTTGAAGTCAGACCAATCAATACAAGGTAGTCATGAATTATTCCAATAAGGAATTCAGGAGAAATTTGTTGATCCAGAATTGGTGGGAACGTGGCACCTGCTACAAAGGCAATAGTTGAGGTGAACAGTATCAATGCAATTAAGGAGAAACCAGATAAGCAATGGTGGAGCTGAAGAATGAGTGAGATGAAAAGGTGGTTGGAGGAGGCCCTTGTAGAGCAGAAATAACAGCAGGGAACATTGGATAACTATCCTGTTTTATGCTGTCAAACCTCAGCAATAAAGCTGTCAGTAAATCCTCATTTGAGTAATTGTACACAATTTTGTTTAGACTAAATATTACATGGCATAAATTTTCTCTCATGTCAACTCTGATTTTTCTACCAATCCCTTAAATCTGTATCCCACTGGTCACCAACCCTTCTGCATGGGAAATTGTTTCTCCTTATTTACTTCATCAAAACCATTCACTATTTAGAACATATTTAACTCTTAACCTTCTGTACACGAAGGCAAACAGTCCCAGCTTAATCAAACTCCTCATGTAACCATAGATTCGTATCCCTGGCTCTGTTCTCATCAATCTCCTCCACACCGTGATTGGAAGACCTCAGTCAGTCCAGATTGGGAACAGCATCTCCAACACCATCACACTGAGCACAGGGGGTCCCCCAGATCTGTGTGCTCAGTCCACTGCTGTTCACCCTGCTGACACACGACTGTGCAATAATGCACAACTTGAGTCACAGCATCAGGTTCACTGATGACATGACTGTAGGTGGGTCTCATCAGCAGGAATGATGAGTCAGCATACAGAGAGGCGGTGCAGCGGCTAACGGACTGGTGCAGAGCCAACAACCTGTCTCTGAACGTGGACAAGACGAAAGAGATGGTTGTCGACTTCAGGAGGGCACAGAGTGACCACTCTCTGCTGGCCATCGACGGCTCCCCTGTGGAAATCGTGAAGAGCACCAAATTTCTTGGTGTCCACCTGGCAGAGAATCTCACCTGGACCTTCGCCTGGACACCTTAAATATGTTCTAAATAGTGAATTCTAAAAAGTAAGTAAGGAGAAACAGACGGGTTGGTGACCAGTGGGATACAGATTTAAGGGATTGGTAGAAAAATCAGAGTTGACATGAGAGAAAATGTGTGGCACGTAATATTTAGTCTAAACAAAATTGTGTACAATTACTCAAATGAGGATTTACTGACAGCTTTATTGCTGAGGTTTGACAGCATAAACCAGGCCAGTTATCCAAAGTTCCCTGCTGTCATTTCTGCTCCACAAGGGCCTCCTCCAACCACCTTTTCATCTCACTCCATAGCCAAGAAAGCCCAACAGCATCTCTACTTTCTTTGTAGACTGAGGAAAGTCCACCTTCCACATCCCCTCTATCCTTACCACGTTCTACAGGGGGTTCATTGAGAGTATCCTGAGTGGCTGCATCACTGCCTGGGTTGGGAATTGCACCATCTCAGACCCTACAGCGGATAGTGAGGACAGCTGAGAGGATCATCGGGGTCTCTCTCCCCTCTGTTACAGACTTTTACACCACACGCTGCATCCAAAAGGCTAACTGCATCGTGGAAGACCCCACACACCCCTCATTCAAACCCTTCTCCCTCCTGCCATCTGGCAGAAGATACCGGAACATTCGATCTCTCACGGCCAGACTGTGTAACAGTTTCTTCCCCCAAGCCATCAGGTTCCTTAACACAGTATGATCAGACTCTTTCCCATCTGAAATTCTTTGCGTGACTTTGAATTGCTGCTAGAAAAATGTGTATTATTTATCATTCTTCTATTACACTGGAACCTGTGTGTTTTGCACTTGTTATGCTGTGTATGATTGTGTAGTTTGTGCTGTCTATGTAGCGCCCTCAGTCCTGGAGGAACACTGTCTCGTTTTTTATTACTGTATCAGTTGTAAATGGTAGAAATGACAAATAAAAAGCTGGTCTATTCTACTCTCCACTGTTTCCAAAGCCTGGCCATTCTTCCTAAAGACTGCAGCTTAGACTGATCCGTACTATTCTGGCTACAGCATTCAACAGTGTTTCATTGGGTTTTAACAGACCACCCTTGCTCTCATAAAAACAAGGACCCCAATTTTTTTTTAAAACAGGCTTCTCAACTTGTCTGACCACTTTTTGTATATACACACCTCGGCTCTCTATTCCTGCACCCTCTTTGAAAGTATATGGTTTCGTCCATATTGGCCTTTCTTCATTCGTAATTTCACAACACTTTGCTTTTCACCTTAACTATCAAAACCATTCCCTTCTTTTTCCCATCTAGGGATCATATTCAGGAAGGGGAGATGTTGAAGATTGCCATTTGCGTTTCCATTGAAATCGTAAAAACTTTCCTAAATTTAGATAATCTTGGAAGAGTCTTGGGTTGAATAGTTACTGAATAACTCCTCACTAAACTAGCAGGAAAAGGAGTTGCTTATGACTGAGATCACAGGCTGTAGCCACTTTCAGCAGCCCACAGCCTCAGTCCCCATAAAGCCCCAGTTGTAAATTAAAATCCCATCAGTGTTTAAAAATAGAAAATCAAATTGCTTTAATGTCCAGCAATGTCCCACTACACAAACTCACGAACTGTCTGCTCTCTAAATAAATGTATGCAATTAATTGGTGATAACATAATTAACCAAAGGTTAGCTATACAGCAGTCTCCTCACATACGGACATATGGTGCTGCAGAGTAAATTAATCCTGTAAAACCCAAAAACACATCACTGTGAGTACCCTAAGAAAGTGGAACGAGCAATATCCATGGCTTTTATAGAATCATATAGCACAGAAGAAGGCCATTCAGCCCATTGTGCTTGTGCTGTTTGATAGAGCTGCCCAATTGGTTTAGGCCCACTCCTCCATGCTATTTCACAGGGTGCTACAAATTTTGTCCTCTTCAAGTACGTATCCAGTTCTCTGATTAAAGGTTACCATTGACCCTGCTTCCTCTGCCCTTTTCGGTAGTGTTCCAGATCACAACAAGGGGTTTATATAAAAAGACTTCTCCTTCTCCTCCCCTCTGGCTCTTTTACCATTGACCTTACACCTGTGTCCCACTGGTTTCTAACCTGCTTACCACCAGACACATTGTCTCTCTATTGACTTTTATGGTCTAAGGAGAACAACTCCAGTTTCTCCAGTCTCTCCACATCCACTGAAGTCCCTCATCCCACTTTTTATTGTAAGCACTCTTTCTTGTCATCCTTCTGAAAGCAGGGGGTCAAAACTGGACACAGTACTCCATCTGGGGGATGACCAGTGTTATGCAAATCTTCATTGCTCTATCACTTTTCCTTTCTTTGGTTAAGGGGCCCATTTTTTAGAATTATTTTCTTAACTTGTCAATTCCAAAGGATTTGTGCATGTAAATGTTCAGCTCTCTCTCTGTTTGCCCTTTAACATCTTACCATGGAGTTTGAACTAAAAACGGACGGAACTGGGAACACTGTAAATCAGAAACAAAAACAGAAATTGCTGGAAAAGCTCAGCAGGTCTGGCAGCCTCTAACCAAAAATAAAAAAAGGTTCTGTGTGCTGGATTGGAAAGGTAACTAGTTTTTTTATTCTTTGTTTTTCAATACACTCTTTGGGAATTTAGACCAGTGGGAATGGCGGTCAGGGCAGCTGAATGGTCCTCTTGCAGAATGTGGGAGGTAAGGGTCACCACTAGTGTCCCTGCTGACTGCATTTGCTGGAAGTGCACCCAACTCCAGTTCCTTGAAAACTGCGTTAGGGAACTGGAGCTGGAGCTGGATGAACTTTGGCACAGGGGTTATTGAGAGGAATTACAGGGAGGTAGTCATACTTCAGGTACAAGAAAAAGGCAGTTGGGTTACAGTCAGGGGATGGAAAGGGAATCAACAGACAATGCAGGGATCTCCTGTGGCCGTTCCCCTCAACAACAAGTACATCGGATGTAAATTTGCTCACTGAACTGGAAGGTTCGTTCTCAGACATTTCGTCACCATACTAGGTAACATCATCAGTGATGAGAGTATAGTGCTGGAAAAGCACGGCAGGTCAGACAGCATCTGAGGAGCAGGATAATCAACATTTCAGGCATAAGCCCTTCATCAGCACTACACTCTTGACACTGATCTCCAGCATCTGCAGTCCTCACTTTCTCCTAACATCATCAGTGAGTCTCCGGTGGAACCTAGCACGGTGACAAAACGTCTGAAAATGAACCTTTCAGCTCAGCGAGCAAACCTACATCCAGAACTTTAACCTGAGCTACAAATCTTCTCAAAACTCGCTAACAAGTATACCATTTTAGATACTGTTGGGGCGGGGGGGGGGGGGGGACAACTTACCAGAGGTCAGCTATAGGGTACAGGTCTCTGGCACAGAGTCTGTCTCTGTTGCTCAGAAGAGAAGGGGGAGAGAAGCAGAGCATTAGTCATTGGGGATTCCATAGTTAGGGGGACAGATAGGAGGTTCTGCGGTAATGAGAGAGACTCACAATTGGTGTGTTGGATCCCAGGTGACAGGATTCATGATGTCTCAGATTGTGTTTTCGGGATCCTTGAGGGGGAGGGGTAGCAGCCCCAAGTCATGGTTCACATGGGCACCAACAACGTAGGTAGGAAATGGGATGGGGATATAAGGCAGAAATTTCGAGAGCTAGAGCTAGAACAAACAGAATTGTTATCTCTGGTTTGTTACCTGTGCCAGGTACTAGTGAGGCAAGGAAGAGGGAGAGAGGAATTGAACATGTGGCTACAGGGATGGTGCAGGAGGGAGTGTTTTGGATACCTGGATAATTGAGGGTCATTCTGGGATAGGTGGGACCTCTACAAACAGGATGGTCTACACCTGAACCAGAGGGGTACCAATATCCTGGGGGGGTAGAGGGGAAATTTGCTAATGCTCTTCAGGAGTGTTTAAACTAATTCAGCAAGAGAATGGGAACCTAAATTGTAGTTCCACTGTCCATGAGGCTAAGAGTAGTGAGGTCAGAAATATGGTTTCAAGGTCGCAAGAGAGCAGTGGCAAGTAGGAAGGTGGTTTGAAGTGTGTGTCTACTTCGACACCAGGAGCATCCGGAATAAGGTGGGTAAACTTGCCGCATGGGATGGTACCTGGGACTTCGATGTTGTGGCCATTTCAATGACATGGATAGAGCAGGGACAGGAATGGTCATTGCAGGTTCTGGATTTAGGTATTTCAGTAAGAACAGAGAAGATGGCAAAAGAGGGGAAGGTGTGGCATTGTTAGTCAAGGACAATATTATGGTGGCAGAAAAGGATGTTTGAGGACTCATCTACTGAGGTAGTATGGGCTGAGGTTAGAAACAGGAAAGGAGAGGTCCCCCTGTTGGGAGTTTTCTGTAGGCCTTCGAATAATTCCAGAGATGTAGAGGAAAAGATTGCAAAGATATTCTCAATAGGAGCGAGAGTAACAGGGTAGTTGATATGGGTCTTTATCTTTCCAAATATTGATTGGCAATACTATAGTTCGAGTAGATGGGTCAGGTTTTGTTCAATGTGTGCAGGAGGGTTTCCTGATATAGTATGTAGACAGGCCAACAAGGGGTGAGGCCACATTAGATTTGGTACTGGGTAAAGAGCCCGGCCAGGTGTGTTGAGGGGAATGGATAGCGTGAATATCAAAGGTCTTTTCTCCAGGTTAGGGTAGTACAAAGTAGAGGGCATTGGTTTAAGGTGAGAGAGGAAAGATTTAAAAGGGACCTGAGAGATAACTTTTTCACACAGAGGGTGGTGCATGTATGGAATGAGCTGCCAGAGGAAATGGTAGAGGCTGGTGCAATTACAACATTTAAAAGGCATCTGGATGAGTATATGAATATGAAGAGTTTACGGATATGGGCCAAAGGCTGGCAAACGGGACTAGATTAATCGTCATGGCTATCCCTCCAGGTCGAGGATGATGATCTTCGTTCCATTGATCTATTCGTGGGGTCTCAGGTGGCTTATGAGTCCAATCTTGGCTTTGAAAGTTCATTTGCTTTCCATTTTCTTCTCTTTTCTTCTCGTTCTGCCTATCTGTCGGCTTCAAAAGTTGCTGTTCCTTCTCGGATGATGGTTTGCCAGAATTTCCTGTCCCTGACATCGGTTTCCTAATTGTTGATGTCGTTGTCTTTTAAAATGTCTTTAAATCTCTTCTGTTGTCCGCCTCTTTTACATTTGCTTTCTTTAAGCTGGGAATAGAAGATTTGTTTTGGCAGACTTTCGTCTTTCATCTAAACAACATGGCTACTCCATCTTAGTTGGCTTCAATGCTTGTTGTTTGTGCTTCAGTCAGCACGCTGAAATTGGCTCTCAATCTTCCCAGCTGATATCCAAGATATTTTGAAGGTACCATTGATGGGACTTTTTGAGTGCCTTTAGCTGTTGTCAGTATGTTGTCCAAGTGTCTGATGCATACAGGAGCGTTGGAATCACTGCTATTTTGTACATTAACATTTTGGTGTCTGTCCTGATGTCACAATCATGAAAGACTCTTGTTTGGAGACGTCCACAGCTTTTCCAGAGCATTTAAGATCATGTTGGACCTTGTTATTAAAGTCGACATTGGAGCAGAGGTGACTTCCAAGATATGGAAAGTGGTCCACATTTTCCAGGGTTGTTTCACCAAGTTGAATGAATGGTTCTATCTGATTTGTCTCAGTTGGTGATGTTTGGTAGATGACCAGAGTCTTCTTGGAATTGATGCGAAGTCCAAATCGTGTGTGTACAGTCACAATCTGTTGTAGGTGGTTTTCTGAGAGAACTACAACACTGTTGTCATCTGCGTATTGGAACTCGATGAGGGAACTCATAGATGTCTTGTTTTTGGACTTAAAACAGGCAAGATTGAAAAGTCTGCCATCTGTTCTGTAGACAATTTTGATTCCTGGGGGTAGGTCGTCCTTGATGATGTGAATGATTAGATTAGATTACATTACAGTGTAGAAACATGCCCTTCGGCCCAACAAGTCCACACCGACCCGCCGAAGCGCAACCCACCTATATCCCTACATTTACCCCTTACCTAATACTACGGGTAATTTAACATGGCCAATTCACCTGACCTGAACATCTTTGGACTGTGGGAGGAAACCGGAGCACCTGGAGGAAACCCACGCAGACACTGGGAGAACGTGCAAACTCCACCTAGCTGTCAGTCGCCTGAGGCGGGAATTGAACCCGGGTCTCTGGCGCTGTGAGGCAGCAGTGCTAACCACTGTGCCACCGTGCCACCCATGATTGTTGCAATAAAGATTGTGAATAAAGTTGGGGCAATCATGCATCCCTGTTTTACTCCTGATCTGACTTGAAAAGGCTCACTGCTATTGGTGCTGACCATGACTGTGGCAAGCATGCCATCATGGAGGAGTCCCAGGATCTTTCAGGGCATCCATAGGTGGATAGGACAACTCATAGGAGTTCCCTTGATACCGAGTCAAAGGCTTTGATGAGGTCGATGAATGCCAGATACAAAGGTTGAAGTTGTTCACAACATTTTTCTTGTAGTTGTTGCTTAGTGAAGATCATATCGATTGTTCCACATGATGATCTAAAACTGGCTAGTGTCTCCAGGAGGATCTTAGCTAAAGGCTTGAGCTGGTTGTCATGATGTGGGTGAGGATCTTTCCTGCTGTTGCTAACAGGGAAATTCCACGCTACTTTCTGCTTTCCGATCGATCGCCTTTCTTTTTGCAGATGGTAATGATTGGTGAGTCTCTAACATCTGCTGGGGCATCTTCATTTAGTCAGATCTTGATGAGAAGTTGATGCAGTTGATAACAAATTGTTTACCTCCAAATTTGTAGACTCTGGCTGGTATTCTATCAAGTCCAGTAGCCTTTTGTTTTTCAAGGTTTTGATGACTTCCTTGACTTCAAGTGTTGGTACTTTGCTGAGGGAGTCACCAACAGGTTGTTTTGGAATGTTGTTGATCACTTTCCTGTCAAATGGGACAATTTGATTTAGAAGATCTTCAAAGTGCTCCCTCTATGGTGTCAGCATTGCTCCTCAGGATGGTGGAACCCATCTTTGCTTTTGAGACGGGCTTGACCGTGAGTGGATGGGTCAAAATAGCTTTAGTTGTGTTGAATAAGCCTCGAGTGTTGTTGGTGTCCACTAGTTGTTGGATTTCCTGAGCTTTTCCCCCTCCACCATTGGTTTTTCAGATTTCAGGTGCTCTTCTGGACTGCAACCGTGCGTTCCTGATAGCGTTTCCATTTGGTAGTCGATTGTTGGTCATTTTGTAAGATCATTTTGTAAACTTTTCTCTTTTCATCGATAAGTTGTTGGGATAGTTTGTCATTATCATTGAACCAATCCTGATTTTTTTTTGTCTTGAACCCAATTATTTCTGTGCAGGAGGTGATGATAAAGTTCTTCAATTGATTCCAGTATTCTCAATGGATGGTGGGATTTGTTGAGGCAATTGGTCTTGAAGATTTTGTTGGAACTTCTGTACGTGATTGATATCTTGGAGGATGTCACCATTGAATTTCTTGATAGTGTTCTGACTTTAATGTTTCCTTTTGGGCTGAATCTTCATTTTCATGGCGAACGAGATGAGTCAATGGTCTGCCGAGCTCTTGTCAGCACCAGTAACAGCCCTTGTTATCAGTATATCTTGTTGGTCCCAAGATTGTACAATGATGTAGTTGAGGAGGTGCCAATGTTTGGAGCGTGGATGCTGCTAGGAGACTTTTTGCCTGTTTTTCTGGTGAAATAGGGCATTTGTAATCACCAGATTGTGTTCAGTATATTTAGTGAGGAGGAGTGTTCCATCGGTGTTGACTTTGCTAACTCCTTCCTTGCTTATTATTCCAGTCCAGAGCCTATGATCTTTCCCAAATCTGGCATTGAAGTCTCTCAAGAGAATGATCTTGTCATTCTTGGGAACAGAGGAAAGGTGTCATCAAGTTGGGCATAAAGGTCTCCTTTATTTTGTCTTTAGCATCCAGAGTTGGAGCATAGGCGCTGATGATGGTTGCATGTTGGTCCTTGACGAGCTGGATTTACAGAGTCATGAAACATTCACTGATTCCCCATGGTCAGCTTCTGAAGCAGGCTGTTTTGGATGGCAAAACCTACTCCAGGGATCCTTGGTTGTTCAGGATCAAGTCCTTTCTGGAAAAAGGTGTATTGATCTTGCTCTTCCCTTAGTTGCCCTTCTCTAGCTCTGTGGGTCTCACTCAGAGCAACAATGTCAAAGTTAATATTTGGAGTTCCTGGGTGGGTGCTGGGATCAGAGACAGGGGTGGGCTTCATTAACCGAGTGTCCATTTATCTCAATCACCAAAGGCGGTTCTCCTCTCTGGATGGTCTGAGTTTGGGTTATCCATCAGAGTTCATATATTCCAAGTTCCAAATTTCATAGTTTCACTTCTTGATGTTTTCCGACTGCATAATAGTGATCCCGCTGGATGCAGCTTTCCAGACAGGATGGGGTGAAGCTGACTATTTTTAGGGCACCTTTTCTTGCCCCCTCCCAGTTCAGGGTGAGCAGATTGGATCTTAAAGAGGGCTGCTCAGACATGAATACTGCTACCGAACAACTTTCCTGCTTCTGTCCAAAAGTTGTGAAACTGAATCAAGTATTCACTGCTTTCGTGCCGGTTCTTAGCTAGGAGCTTCCAGCCATCACATTGCCTGCTCCCGTCACCCTCCCCTGATTACCAAAAGACTTGAGGAAGTGACCCACAGAATGAAGACGCCTGTGCATATATTTGTTTAACGTGTACTCAATGTTGCGCTCCAAGAAGCAAACGATACTTCACAACCAACTGATTCCAGTGCCATGGAGACCACGATGATTGGAGTTGATGGATTTCTTGCAGCCTTCATCTGTCTTCACTGCTGTTGAGTTCTTGGTTGGATCATTTTTGTCAGGGACCTCAACCTTGACTTTACCGCAATGGGTGACCCTACCAGGAGCACAGCTCCAGACGGCATCTCGCTCACGAGATTTCAGGACCACACAAGCTTCTCCACCACGACAAGGTGACAATCCACGGAGATGAGCAGATTAAGATGGAATATCCAGTTGGCATGGATGAGTTGGACTGAAGGGTCTATAAGTGTAGTGCTGGGAAAGCACAGCCGGTCAGTCAGGCAGCATCCAAGCAGCAGGAGAGTCGATGCTTCGTGCATAAGCTGTTGCCAGTCAGATCATTTGCCAGTCAGAACAGGAATCGAGGTGATTTTAGAAATTTAAGGAGGGAACCTGATGTTAATGTGAGGTTGGACAGTACAAGAGATAGCATTGTGAGGTACTAAACAGGAGTTGTAAACAGTTATAAACCTCAGCCTCTGTACTTACCTGTAAGAAGGATTTTGGAGAGAAGGCAATGGTGAATTGGTTAAAAGTAAATTGGAAACTGTTGGAAACAATCCAGTCTTCTTCCTGGTTACTAACATTACATTATTTAACTTTGTGACATCCTCAATGGTGCTCTATAAAAGTAAGGCTTTGCCTCTCACCTGTTTTACAGGCAACTTTGATTTACCGTCCCATTTAATTCTTATTCTGATTTAATTGTTTCTTTTCCTATGAAAAATGTTTTCAGTTCTATTCTCAAAAAATAGCTGTGAATTTACAAATTGGGCAATAATTCATCCTGAAACGTTGGAGCAGGAGCAATGACTTTGCTGTTTCAGGCCAGGAGAGGGTGCAACAGGACAGATTTCAGGTTCTGCTCTCAGCGATAAAAACTGAAATTGTTGGAGAAACTCAGCTGCTCTGGCAGCATTTGTGGAGAGAAAGCAGAGTTAATGTTTTGAGTCTGGCATGACTCTTGTTCTGAATCTGCTCAGTCAAAGTAGATTTAATCTCCTGCTTCTTGAGATATAGCCCACTCACATTCCATCTTCCACCCAGGTTTTTATGTTCTCCACATTATATTGTCCCCATTTCAAGGTGAACCAGGGGCATGGGAAGGGGAAAGAGGACCGGGTCTGAATAGGAGTTCACTTGTGATGAGGGTGGGTGCTGGAGTTAACTGCTTCGTTAACTGAGTGTCCATTTATCTCAATCACCATCAACACTAACAAGGGCACTGTCCTTGAGAGTCATAGGGTCATACAGCATGGAAACAGACCCTTCGGTCCTACCAGTCCATGCTGACCATGTTCCTTGCTCATAACCAGAGCCACAAGCATAGGGACCCACCTTCTCTCATTCCGTCTCTTTGCTCCTTCCATCCATTTTTTCATTTTATTAACTTGCCTACTTTTCCTTAAATTTTTTGGGGGTTTGAGGGGTCAGGAATATTAATCTTCATCATTGATTTTCAACTGCATTGTATCCCAAGGGCTGCAATCTGATGAACTACAGTTAGTTACATTTATGTAGCACCTACATGACTGCAGAATGTTCCAAACTGCCTTACGCCGGTGAAATATTTTTGACAGTGCAGTCACAGGCACAGTGTAGGAAACATGGCACACAGCAAAATTCCACAAAAGTAGGTCTATGTCCAGAGAGTCTGTTTCAGGTGTAGGCTGAGGAACGAACATTGGCAGAAAGCTACAGGGAGCACTCCGCCCCTTCTCTAAATTAGTAATGTGATCTTTTAGTAAGTTACAAATCACACAACACCAGGTTATAGTCCAACAGGTTTAATTGGAAGCACTAGCTTCCAATTAACCTGTTGGACTATAATCTGGTGTTGTGTGATTTGTAACTTTGTACACCCAAGTCCAACACCGACATCTCCAAATTGTAATCTTTTATGTTCACCTGAGAGATGATGGTATCTTGGTTTAATGCCTCATTTGAAAGTTGGCATCTCTGGCAGAGCAGCACTCAGATTTGCACCAGAACTCAGTCTGGATTATTGCTTCATGTTGCTAGAGTGGGATTTGAGCTCACAGCCACCTGGTTGGGAGGGGAGTATGTTCCCACTGATCCACGGAGAGCAAGGATTTTCTCCACACTCTTTATGGATGCTTACGTGAGATTCTGTTGAATAGTATTTTATTGCACTTGTTAGCCTATTTAAGTTGAGGAGATTCGTATCTTCAATAAACACATGCTCCTGTGAATCCCACACTGTTAAACACCCAGAGATCTTTCACATGGTTGATGTTCCTGTGTCGTAGCACCAGAGTGGCTAAAGTGGGAGTGTTGGATTGGAATGACAGGAGGTTAAAGATCAGGAGTGGTGAGACCCTGCGATAATTAAGTGCAGGGTTATCTGTTTGAAACTGCAGAGTTGAAGCTAGTACAAGTTAGTGAACTGTTACAAATACGGGCTTGTTATTTGCAAAGACTAATACAGAGTGCCCATCTTTATCTGTCACTTAATGGCCTACTTCCCTCAGCTGTTAGCTGTGCAATAATACTCTGACCAAAGTCTTGTCTTTGCACTTAATGAATACATTAGCTAGGGCTCGTGATCACATTCAATTTTCCACTTTAGCTCTCTCCCTAAAGCAACTTGATAGTACCAGGTCTAAAGTGCAAGGAATAAAAAAAACAGCTGAGTAGCAGAACTGAATGAAGTAAATCTTCATTCCTAGGACATAATACTGAGTGCTGTCTTCACACAAGGCTGATTTGCTGTGGTTATGAAATCCAAACCAATGGGGGATTTGGTTCATATTTTCACATTGATTAGGAACTAAAATAGAAATTGCTGGAAAAGCTTAGTAGGTCTGGCAGCATTTATCGAAAGAAATCAGAAGTAATGTTTCATATCCAGTGCCCGCTTTTCTGTGTTTTTTGATCAGGAACTGATTGGTAAGCAGAGGCTTGTCGGTAGCACTGAAGGTGACAGTGAGGTCGAGCAGGTTGAGAGAGTAAGTCTGACTTTAGCTCAGTAATAGGGCATTCCTCAGCTTATAGAGCCCTTTAAGTGAGTGTGGCAGATCGTCAGTGTTAATTTTCACTCACAAGGGTTCGTAATCAAACACACAGATTGAATCGTGCAGGATCCTTTGAGGCTCAGGGTCAATTGCAAATTTTCAAATGGAGATTGACTGATTTTTTTTTGCAGGGGCAAGGATGTTAATGTCACAGAACTAAGGTGAGTCAGTGAAGCTGAGAGAGAAATTAGCTGTGAATATCTAATTACTGTGAATATCTAAAAGGAGAATTTGAATTTAGATTAGATTACTTACAGTATGGAATCAGGCCCTTCGGCCCAACAAGTTCATACCGACCCGCCGAAGCGCAACCCACCCAGACCCATTCCCCTACATTTACCCCTTCACCTAACACTAGGGGCAATTTAGCATGGCCAACTCACCTAACCTACACATCTTTGGACTGTGGGAGGAAACACACAGACACGGGGAGAATGTGCAAACTCCCCACAGTCAGTCGCCTGAGGCGGGAATTGAACCCAGGTGTCTGGCGCTGTGAGGCAGCAGTGCTAACCACTATGCCACCGTGCCACCCACTTCATAACATCCCTTTCAAAACCATGGCTTGCCCCAAAGTAAGTTACAGCTAATGTATACCATTTGCAGCGTTGGATGTTCTCGTAATGTAAGATACATGATCATCAGTCAATGTATGCACAGCAAACACCCACAAACAGAGAGGTGATGACCTAGTGGTATTATCGCCCGATGTTAATCCAGAGACCAGATAACATTCTGGGGACCCGGGTTTGAATCCTGCCAGATGGTGGAATTTGAATTCAATATTTAAAACAAAAAATGGAATTAAAAGTCTAATGACAAAAATGAACGCATTGTTGGAAAAACCCATCTGGTTCACTAATGGCCGTTAGGGAAGGAGCTGCCATCCTTACCTGGCCTGGCCTACATGTGACTCCAGACCCACAGCAATGTGGTTGACTCTTAACTGCCCTCTGGGCAATTGGGGAATAAATGTTCCCTGGAAAGCATAAATGAATAAAGAAAAACAGCAACATTGTAATGACCAGATAATTGTTTTGTTTTATTTTGTTTTAGTGATGCTGGTTATGGGATAAATATTGGTCAGGGTATCAGGGATATCCTGGCTACTCTTTGTAATTGTGTTGTGAGGTCTTTCACCTCTTCCTGGTAGGACCGATAGGGCCTCACTTTATAATTGATCTAAAAACAGCCTGTCAGATAGTGCAGCAAAGCCTAAATGCTGGACTAGGACTGTCATCTTGTACTAAAGTCCTGGATGGAGATTTGAATCATCAACCTTCTGAAGCAGGGCCTTGAATGGTAGAACCTGGCCTGAGGGGCTGAATGGCCAACTTGAACAGATTATAAGCCATTGTGAGGCATCGAATGGTTTAGTGCAAAGTCTCACTCAATCTTTCCCATGAATTAAGTCAGCATTATATTCCTACGTCCAGAAAATTCCTTCCCAAGGATTTGCAAACTCTCCGAGTGATATTCTAACCTTTGCCACCGCTCTGGTTTAAGGAAATAGTCACAAACCTGCTGAGGGTGTAATGGGATTCCCCAGCTTCTAGAAATAGGTGTTTCCTCAGTGCCAGTCATAGAGACGTACAGCATGGAAACAGACCCTTTGGTCCAACCCGTCCATGCCGACCAGTTCTGCCCTGCTATATAAACTCCATCTAATCTCACAGCTTGATTCCTAACCCCAGCCACAGATGTCATAAATCCTGGCCCCAGTTTATGTGTGGAATGTTACAAAATCAGCAGGTTAAAGCAAGCTGGAGCAGGAGACTAGCCTTCAGACACACACCAGCCAGGATCCGATTAAATGGAGAGCCTGAAAGAACTTCCCCCAATCCCTCTCTGAGTCCATTGACTTCCTGAAGCAGAGTATGGGAGTAGAAGGGAACCCAACAATAGTTTATTTTTTGCTGTTTACAGTTGTTTTTAATCAATCTGATTAGGACAGATGGGACTTGACCTGGACATTCTAGGGACACTGGGAGGACACAGAGTGCATTCACTTCTGTTCATGACTCAGCAAGACACCATTTTGAATGGTTTTGGAGTAAGAGATGTAACCAGTATTGATGCTTGAATGATTCGCCTGATTAAAAGTAATGTGGGTAATTAATTCCTGGCTATTTGTTCAAACCTGTCATGCAGAAAGTGTAGTATCAAGGTAGTTAGACCAGAAATAACTTACCCTTCTGAAGGTCTTTTCATATCCTGAGAATATTGCAACATTGCAGCTGCAGACTTATTCAATGAAGGCAGCACAATGGCTTAATCATGGGTTTCCTCCGGATGTTTTGGTTCCTCCAAAGATGTGCTTGCCAGGTGAATTGGCCGTGCTCAATTGCCCATAGTGTTAGGTAACATTAGTCAGAGGTAAATTTAGGTTAGGGGAATGGGTCTGAGTGGGTTACTGTTCAGAGTGTTGGTGTGGACATGTTGGGCCGAAGGGCCTGTTTCCACACTGTAGGGAACCCAATCTAAAAAAAAGTACAATTACTGACACAGCACGTTCCCGCATGACGAGATCATCTAACCAAACCATCTTGTCTGAGAAATGAACGTTGATCAGGACACTAAAAATGTTGTGTCCTGAGATCTAATATAAACGTAAAATGCTGACAGCACAGAACAAGGCCATTCAGCCCATCAGGCCCGTGCTGGATCTCTGCAAGAACAACTCTCATTCTATTCCCTATGTACCCGCAATTCTCTGCATAATACTCCAATCGCTTCTGAAAGTCATGATTGAACCTGCCATCACCACCCTCTCAGGCAGCGCAGTGCATTCCAGACCTAACCACACAATGTAGACAAAAGGTTTTCCTCATGTATTGCCTGTAAATCTGTTGTCAAATTATAGACACAGCTAAAGAGCTGGATCCGTCCATATGACTCATCCATATGACGGTATCTCTTGCACATAGTTCCCTCCCTCATTCCTTACATTGCAAATTCAGCCAAGAACTTGTTTGAACCTTCAAGACGCAATCTTTGTAACTGTGAGGCAGAAGTTTCTCTATTGGTTTGAACAGGAATATTGTCAGTCAAATGATGCCTGCCACTGAAAAACTCTGTTACCAATGTAGAACTCAGCCACTGTAACCATCCTTTCAACAAACCAATAAATGTCAAATGAATCCCTGACATTTCCAAAAGAAACAGCTGTTTGAAAACCAGGATTGTTTTGTCTAAAAGGGCAGTGAAAACAAATTCAGCAGTAACTTTCAAAAGGGAATTGGACATGTTCTTGAAGTGCATAGAAAGGATTAATTACCAAAGAAGTCTAAAAAACGTAGCCCCTTGTGTCTTTTTAAAATATTTCTCCTCTTACTTTAAAAATATGCCCCCCTAGTCTTGAAATCCACAGCCCAACCCTAGGGAAAAGACACCTGCCATTCACCTTATGTTCAAAGTTTGGGAGAAGATTTGTAGCTCGGGTTGTCAACCGGAAGCGGCAGAGACAGGCCACTATAAATGCCGGAGGAAACAGCACAGAAGCGCTTCACAGGAGGCTCCCAAGCACTGAGGATGTCACCTAGACAGGGGACGAAACGTTTGCAAGACAAATTCCCAGCTCGGCGAACAGAACCACAACATTCACCTTATGTGGAATGAGTTGCCTGAGGAAGTATTAGATGCAGGTACAGTTACAACATTTAAAAGATATTTGGACAACTACATGAATAGGAAAGGTTTAGAAAGACATGGGCCAAATGCAGGCAACTGAGACAAGGTTAGTTTCAATAACTTGGTCAGCATGGATGAGTTAGACCAAAGGATCAGTGTCTGTGCTATATGACTCTATAAGGCCAGACAGGTAGATCTTCATTGTCCAAAGTGTTGTTGGACAGATGTAGCAGAGTTTGGCCATCTCCATGACCCCTTTTTTTGAAAAAGATGTCGTGTAAGGGTTCTCTACATATGCTACATGCAGCTTCTAGCATGCACACATGCCTCACACATCTGAGCCTGACTGATAACTTGTACAGTCTTAAACTCAGACCCGAGTTGAGCTGGAAACCGAGCTGCATCAGGGAGGGGAAATGTTACCTGACGCTCTGTTCCAGAGGGCAGTGACACTCCTCGGATGAGGTATTTCAAAGTTTGTTTGTGATTAGGGTCACGACAGTGTGAGGCACGAATGGGGATCCAAGGCTATTGTTTGAGGAGCCTCAGTCCCTGCAAATGGTCTGACAATTATGAGGTCATTCTAAGCTGTGTGGATGAAAGTGAGGACTGCAGTGACTGGGGTACAGGAAGTGAGAACGTAGCAATGGTAGGGCACAGTGCAATCAATGGATCCTGCTCTCCAGATACTGCAGCTGTAAGATTGAGTCCCAAAGGTTGTATTCCCTGCCCAGTGCCAAAGTTAAGGACAACTCCTCAAGGATGGAGAGGAACCTGGCGTGGGGAGGGAGGGATCCAGCTGCCGTCAATCAAATAGGAGCCAGCAACATTTATAGGATTAGAAAAGAAGTAATGCTGAAAGAATTTGAACAGTTAGGAGCTAAATTAGAAAGCAGATCCTCCAATATATTAATGTCAGGATTATAAACAGAATCAAAGACTAGCTTAGAGTAAATAAAGTCAAGGAGTTAAATGTGTGGCTGAAAGATTGGTGTGGGGTGAATGGGTTTCAGTTTGTGGGGCACAGGCACCAATACTGGAGTAGAGGGGAGCTGTCTGATGGGACTGACTTCACTTGAACTGTGCTGGCACTAGTGTCACTGAACTGAAAAACTAGACCTGTAGAGAGTTGGAGGGCAAGGATAGGCACACAGGCCTACACAGCAAAAGGATACAGTAGCATTTCAGAGCAGCTATCACTACCTTAAATAAGTCAGGAAGGGACAGAGTGTAAAAATATAAAAATAAAGCAGAAAGTGGTATCAAAGGGGCAAATATGGTGAAATGTCAAAATTAATCACTCTTAATCACAGCACAAATAGGATTTTATGGACATGATCTTATGGAGACTTGGTTACAAGGAGATCAAAGCTGGAAACTAAATATTCAGGGGTATGTGACTTTTCGAAAGGATAGGCAGGAAGGAAGGACAGGCAGGGGTAGCTTTGTTAATTAGTACAATAGCAGGAAATTATTATGGAGCAGAAGATGTAGAATCGATATGAGTGGAAGTAAGAAATAACAAGGGGAAGAAGATACTGATGAAAGTGATTGACAAGCCTTCAAACATTAGCTCTACTGTAGGACAAAGAACAAATCGGGAGATAATGATGGCATGTTAGATAGAGAGTACATTATTCATGGATGATTTAAATCTTCACGTAAATTGGAAAAATCAAATTATCAGGAATGGCTACAATGAAAATAATCATGGAGTGTATTCAGGACAGTGTCCCAGAACAATATGTCATGGATCCAAACAGGTATCAGACTATTTTGGATTTGATCATGTGCAATAAAGCAGGTTTAATAAAAGATACTGTTAGAAACAATGCCCATAACAGGGTAGAATTTAGCATTCGGTTTGAGAGTGAGAAACTTGGGTTGGAAGAAAGCATGCTAAACTTAAATAAAGGTAATTAATAATGAATAAGGGTAATTATAAAGGAATAAGGTCCAAGTTGGCTGGACTAGACTGTTAAAAGCCTGGACTGCTCATTTAAAGCAGAAATGAGGTTATTTTTCTTGCAGAAGGTAGCTCATCTGTGGAATTTGTTACTGCAGAGGACTGGTGAGTTTGGATAACTAAATATATTCAAAGCAGAGATATTTAATCAGAAAGCAAATCAAGAGTTATAGAAAAATAGAATTGTGTCTTATCAGATTAGCCATGATGTCTTTGAATGGCAGAGTACTCTCGATGGGCTAAATGTCCTACTTATGCATCAACCTTTTGCAGTGTTATCATGTTGTGGTCACAATGCTTAAGCTCCTGACTCACATTTAATGTTTCTGCCTGGGTTTTCTCATACCTCAAAACCACATTTCCACGTCAAGGTAGAGTCCGCAAATACTCTTGAAATCTATTCCCTTCATTCCATTTATGAACTCTCTGTCCCAATCAATTAAGTGGCAATTAAATTCTCTCTGAGTAATACTTTAGTCATTTCCAACTCATCTCTCCAGTTTCCTGTTCCTTGGGAACATTAAAGCTCAGCAATGTTTTAAGATATTGAATGGAATGTGCCATTACGTCAATTGATGTAAGCACTCATAAATGCTTTGCTGGAGATATGCCTTTGATTGTTATGTCACATGCCATTGTGCAGTCAGTCTCCTGGGCTATGAGAAAAGCTTTCAATCTCATCTAGGCTGATCTAAGAATCAGACCCAGAACCCAAATGTTGTGAAGTCACACAGTTGCAAATCTCTCCTTTACCAGCCCTGCCAAGTATCTTATTCCACCTGTCTGTCCTTGACTGTAGATATTTTGTTGACACTGATTTTCTGATTTCAGTGAGAAACTTCATACAATTCTCTTCCCAACACTTGTGGAAGCTTCACCTGTACGGAACTAGCTGTCTCAGAACTACCTGCTATACTTGAGCTGCTTCCTTCACCTGCAACAGACCAGAACTCACAGGAAAAATGACAAGTTCATGATGCATGCAGTTATTCACAGACAAGTCAGTCAACATCCAGGGAATGAAGAAATGCAAAACTCCAGAATTGAACATAGAACATTACAATGCAGTACAGGCCCTTTGGCCCTCGATGTTGTGCCACCCTGTGAAACCAATCTGAAGCCCATCTAACCTACGCTATTCTATTCTTGTCCATGTGCCTCTTCAATGATCATTTAAATGCCCATAATGTTGGCAAGTCTACAACTGTTACAGGCAGTGCATTCCACGCCCCTACTACTCTGAGTAAAGAAACTACCTCTGACATCTATCCTATATCTATAACCCCTCAATTTGAAGCTATGCCCCCTCGTGCTAACCATCACCATCTTTGGAAAAATGCTCTCAATGTCCACTGTATCTAACCCTCTGATTTGCTGTTGAATTTATGCAACTCCTCTGCTGGCTTTGCACAAGCATCATCTTATCATTATACTCTCTGTTCAAAAAGAAATGCTTGCACCTTTCAAAACCTCCGAGCATCTCAAAAAAAGATTCACTGACTAAAAGGTACTTTGTGCAGTGTTGTCACTTGTTGTGACAGAGGGAAAAATCTTGCTGGATTTACACATTAATTACCCAGTAAACTTGCTGCATAAAGTTAAAACTTGTAATGAATAGTGTTAAGTCGCCTATTGATTGTAAGATAACTGTTAATGCAATATTACTCATCCTCGCTGGCCCAGGAATGGAATAAGTTAAAACGAGGAGTCTCATTCCTGTGGGTAGACAATTTTTATTAGAAGCTTTACAGTGTCAAGTATTGAATTTTTAAGTCAGCTCCCACGAATCCATTCTGTCTCTATTTTCTCTGGATCTGATTTTTACTCCCAATATTTCTCTTTCTGTATCTGATTTGATTTAAATTCTCTGGATTTTCCTCTCCATTGTTCCTCTCTTTCTTTCCCAATCCTTTAAACTCAGAGACAGACTTTTGATCCCAATGGTCACTGAGGTTCCAGACAAAAAACTGGAGAACTGCAGATGTTGGAAATCAGAAACAGAAATTGCTGGAAAAAAACAGCAATTCTGGCAGCTCTGAGGAGAGAAAGCAGAGTTAATGTTTCAGATGTTTTCAGAATGATTCTGAAAAAGGGTCACTGGACCCCAAACATTAACTCTGCTTTGTCTTGAAAAATGCTGCCAGACCTGCTGAGTTCTTCCAGCAATTTCTGTTTTTTTCCCAAGGTTTCAGATGTCTCAGAGAGGGTGCAGAATGTTCTCATGGGGGAGAGGGGCCAGCAAGAGGTCATTGTCCACATTGGAACCAAAGACATAGGAAGGTTGAGATTACAGAGAGTTAGGCAGGAATTTAAAAAGGTCATCGAGAATAGTAATATCTGGATTACTCCCAGTGCTACGAGCTAGTGAGGGCAGGAATAGGAGGATAGAGCAGATGAATGCGTGGCTGAGGAGCTGGTGTATGGAAGAAGGATTCACATTTTTGGATTGGAATCTCTTTTGGGGTAGAAGTGACCTGTACAAGGAGGACAGATTGCACCTAAATTGGAAGGGAACGAATATACTGGCAGGGAAAGAGATCAATCTGAGACTGGTACAGTTGAGAACAGAAGCGAGTCAAACAGTCAGGGCAGGCCGGGACAAGGTAGGACTAATAAGTCAAATTGGATTTATTTCAATACAAAGGGCCTAACAGGGAAGGCAGATGAACTCAGGACATGGTTAGGAACATGGGACTAGGATATCATAGCAATTATAGAAACATGGCTCGGGGAGGGGCAGGACTGGCAGCTTAATGTTCCAGGATACAAATGCTACAGGAAGGATAGAAAGGGAGGCAAGAGAGGAGGGGGAGTGGCATTTTTGATAAGGGATAGCATTACAGCTGCGCTGAGGGAGGATATTCCCAGAAACACATCCAGTGAAGTTATTTGGGTGGAACTGAGAAATAAGAAAGGGATGATCACCTTATTAGGATTGTATTATAGACCCCCCAATAGTCAGAGGGAAATTGAGAAACAAACTTGTAAGGAGATTTCAGCTATCTGTAAGAATAATAGGGTAGTTATGGTAGGGGATTTTAACTTTCCAAAAATAGACCAGGACTGCCATAGTGTTAAAGGGTTTAGATGGAGATGAATTTGTTAAGTGTGTACAAGACAATTTTCAGATTCAGTATGTGGATGTACCTACTGGAGAAAGTGCAAAACTTGACCTACTCTTGGGAAATAAGGCAGAGCAGGTGACTGAGGTGTCAGTTGGGGAGCACTTTGGGGCCAGCGACCATATTTCTATTAGATTTAAAATAATTAGATTAGATTAGATTACTTACAGTGTGGAAACAGGCCCTTCGGCCCAACAAGTCCACACCGACCCGCCGACGCACAACCCACCCAGACCCATTTCCCTACATTTACCCCTTCACCTAACACTACAGGCAATTTAGCATGGCCAATTCACCTAACCCGTACATTTTTGGACTGTGGGAGGAAACCGGAGCACCCGGAGGAAACCCACGTAGACACGGGGAGAACGTGCAAACTCCACACGGAGAGTCGCCTGAGGCAGGAATTGAACCCGGCTCTCTGGCGCTGTGAGGCAGCAGTACTAATCACTGTGCCACCGTGCCGCCCAATGTTGGAAAAGGATAGACCAGATCTAAAAGTTGAAGTTCTAAATTGGAGAAAGGCCAATTTTGAAAGGCAAGAACTTTCGAAAGCTGATTGGGGGCAGATATTCCCAGGTCCAGGGACGGCTGGAAAATTGGAAGCCTTCAGAAATGAGATAACAAGAATCCAGAGAAAGTATACTCCTGTTAGGGTGAAAAGGAAGGTATAGAGATTGCTGGACGACTAAAGAAATTGAGGGTTTGGTTAAGAAAAAGAAGGAAGCATATGTAAGGTATAGACAGGATAGATCAAGTGAATCCTTCGAAAAGTGTCAAGAATGTAGGAGTATATTTAAGAGGGAAATCAGGAGGCAAAAAGGGGACATTAGATTGCTTTGGCAAATAGAATTAAGGAAGATCCAAAGAGTTTTTACAAATACATTAAGGACAAAAAGGTAACTAGGGAGAGAATAGGGCCCCTCAAAGATCAGCAAGGCGGCCTTTGTGAGGAGCCACAGATACAAAATGAGTATTTTGCATCAGTATTTACTGTGGAAAAGGATATGAAAGATATAGACTGTAGGGAAATAGATGGTGACATCTTGCAAAATGTCCAGATTACAGAGGAGGAAGTGCTGCATGTCTTGAAATGGGTAAAGGTGGATAAATCCCCAGGACCTGATCAGGTGTACCCGAGAACTCTGTGGGAAGCCAGAGAAGTGATTGCTGGGCCTCTTGCTGAGATATTTGTATCATCGATAGTAACAGGTGAGGTGCCGGAAGACTGGAGGTTGGCTAATGTGGTGCCACTGTTTACGAAGGGTGGGAAGGACAAGCCAGGGAACTATAGACCAGTGAGCCTGAATTCAGTGGTGGGCAAGTTTTTGGAGGGAATCCTGAGGGGCAGGATATACATGTATTTGGAAAGGCAATGGACTGATTAAGAATAGTCAATGTGGCTTTGTGCGAGGGAAATCATGTCTCACAAACTTTTGAGGAAGTAACAAAGAGGATTGATGAGGGCAAAGTGGTAGATGTGATCTATATAGACTTCAGTAAGGCATTCGACAAGGTTCCCCAAGGGAGACTGATTAGCAAGGTTAGATCTCACGGAATACAGGGAGAACTAGCCATTTGGATACAGAACTGGCTCAAAGGTAAAAGACAGAGGGTGGTGGTGGAGGGTTGTTTTTCAGACTGGAGGCCTGTGACCAGTGGAGTGCCACAAGGATCAGTGCTGGGTCCTCTACTTTTCATAATTTACATAAATGAGTTGGATGTGAGCATAAGAGGTACAGTTAGTAAGTTTGCAGATGACACCAAAACTGGAGGTGTAGTGGACAACGAAGAGGGTTACCTCAGAATACAGATGGGCCAATGGGCTGAGAAGTGGCAGATAGAGTTTAATTCAGATAAATGCAGGGTGCTGTGTTTTGGGAAAGCAAATCTTAGCAGGACTTCTACACTTAATGCTAAGGTCCTAGGGAGTGTTACTGAACAAAGAGACCTTGGAGTGCAGGTTCATAGCTCCTTGAAAGTGGAGTTGCAGGTAGATAGGATAGTGAAGGCGACATTTGGTATGCTCTCCTTTATTGGTCAGAGTATTGAGTACCGGAGTTGGGAGGTCATGTTGTGGTTGTACAGGACATTGGTTAGGCCACTGTTGGAATATTGCATGCAATTCTGGTCTCCTTCCTATCGGAAAGATGTTGTGAAACTTGAAAGGGTTCAGAAAAGATTTACAAGGATGTTGCCAAGGTTGGAGGATTTGAGCTACAGGGAGAGGCTGAACAGGCTGGGGCTGTTTTCCCTGGACCATCGGAAGCTGAGGGGTGACCTTATAGAGGTTTACAAAATTATGAGGGGCACGGATAGGGTAAATAGACAAAGTCTTGTCCCTGGGATCAGGCAGTCCAGAACTAGAGGGCATAGGTTTAGGGCGAGAGGGGAAAGGTATAAAAGAGACCTAAGGGGCAACGTTTTCACAGATGGTGGTACGTTTATGGAATGAGCTGCCAGAGGAAGTGGTGGAGGCTGGTTTAACTGCAACATTTAAGAGGCATTTGGATGGGTATATGAATAGGAAGAGTTTGGGGGGATTGGGCCTGGTGCTGGCAGATGGGACTAGATTGGGTTGGGATATCTGGTCGGCGTGGAAGGGTTGGACCGAAGGGTCTGTTTCCGTGCTGTACATCTCTGTGACTATGTTACGGTTTCCCTTGCTGTGCTGTTGCCAATATAAATTCCCAGCAAGCTTTGCTCTGAACTGGTCAGTGGTAGAAACAGTCTGACTATTGGAGAACACAATGAAATGTACAACTCCAGCAAGATTTATCCCCAAAGTTGGCCTTGTCCTGAGAGGTCGATACACCTTACAAATCCATTGTTGCATCTTTCCCTGAGGAGAGTAACTTCACCAAAGCCAACAGTCTCGAGTATTTAAACATACTGCTTTAACTGATGGATTTCTGGCACATTTCCTTACCTTATTTATTCTGTGGCCTTGCTTATAATAACAATTACTCTGTCATTTGCTGTTTCTTTTAGCTTAAATGGATCTTAAATATCCTCTTATTGTTTTCCTTGTTTGATAATATCCATTCTGCATTTGGTCTTGGAGCACTGGGCAGAAGATTAATTGTGTTTACTTCGTTAGTGAATCATACTGCACTCCTATTCCTGAAAGCCTTGCTGCACATCATGATTTAATTCTGTAGCTTTTATGTGATATAGAAGCCAGCTATAGTGCTTTATACAATTAGAGTTTTATTACCTGGAAAGATTTGCTTTGATCATGTTTACCCTGAGGCACATTCTCCGACGAAGTAACCCTCCAATGCTGTTTGTTTTCTCTATTGTCAGTGTCTGGAGAGAGGGGTTGCAGACAAGGGGCAGAAATCATGGGACCTGTATCACGCCTAACCCAGCCCCCTCCCCATTCTATACAAAGCATGTCTCCTTCCTATTCTATAGCACACCTGAGCACTCCCTATCCCCAGCTGTAACATATCTGTCCTGTCCCTCATGGGTCCCTATTTCCAGCACCACATGAATTCCATAGCTGATAAGAAAAGGATGCTGTTTTGGGAAAACAGTAATGCGATGGTAATATCACCTCTTCATAATTACAGGTCTAGAGAAGTGAGGACTACAGAAGCTGGAGAGTCAGAGTCAAAACGTATGGTGTTGGAAAAGCACAGCAACTCAGGCAGCATCTGGGGAGCAGGAGAACCAATGTTTTGGGCATAAGCGTTCCATTAGGAATGTGGGGTGCAAGGGAGCTGAGGTATAAATAGGAGGGTGGGGGTGGGAGGAAGGTAGGTGCGAAGCCAATAAGTAGATGCAGGTAGGGGGTAATTGTGATTGGTTGGTGGGGAGGGAAGGAAGATGGACAGGTAGGACAGTTCAAGAGGGTGGTACCGAGTTGAAGTGTTGGATTTGGGATGAAGTGGGGGGAAGGGGTGGGGTGTGGAAGAAGAGACTTGGAAACTAGTGAAGTTGATGTTGCTGCCATGTGGTTGAAAGGTCCCAAGGCAGAAGATGAGGCAGGCGTTCTTCCTCCATGTGGCACTGCAGTGTGGGTGACTCTTAATCACCGCCTGCAGCCATTCCATTCCAGGCAAACTGGGGGTGAGGCAACAAATACTGGCCTCGCTATTGATGCTCACACCCCACAGGAGAATGATTAAACAAATATCTTTTGAATAAGTGCAGGTTATTTCTTGTACTAAATAATTTTTTCAAAAGCTGAGGTGTGTTGTAATTTCACTACAAGATGATGTGGCTAGGCAGAAATGTGGTGTATCATTTAGGAATTAATATTATCTTCTAAGAATTCAGGGCCAGGTTTTGCTCGAGTAAGTGATTTTATAGCATGTCCAGAATTGTACATGCTGCACTTGTTTGTACATGTTTAGGCTTAAACAGTTTTAGCTAAAATTACGAGGGGTGACACGGTGGCTAGCATTGCTGCCTCACTGTGCCAGGGACCTGAGTTTGATTCCAGCTTCAGATGACTGTCTGTTTGGAGTTTGCACATTATCCCAGTGTCTGCGTGGGTTTCCTCCCATAATCACAAAGATGTGCAGGTTAGGTGAATTGGCTATACTAAGTTGCCCATAGTGTTCAGGGATATGTCGGTTGGGTGAATTAGTCATGGATAAATGTGGGGGGATGGTTCAGGGTGGGTTACTCTTCGCAGGGTTGGTGTGGACTTGCTTGGCTAATGGCCTGTTCGATAATTCTGTTATTGGCATAGTGATGGTTATATGCCATTTGGAGTTTGAGTAAGCAATGGACCCAACTGTTTATCTGCTTAACCAACAATATTAACAGACTGAGAAATAAACAGTACAATTACTGAGAATTAAGTGAATATTAGAATTGATGAATTGGAGTCAAATCTAGTTAGGCCTCTCCTGAGATGATAGTTTATCCCCATGCCTGTGTGGGTTTTCTCCGGGTGCTTTGGTTTCCTTCCACAATCCAAAGACGTGCAGGTCAGGTGAATTGGCTATGCTAAATTGCCCATAGTGTTAGGTGCATTAGTCAGGGGTAAATATAGGGTAGGAGAGTGGGTCTGGGTGGGTTACTCTTCGGAGGGTCATTCTTCAGAGGGTTGATGTGGACTTGTTGGACTGAAGGGCTTGTTTCCATACTGTAGGGAATCTAATCTAATTGTGTTTACCGTTGTCGGGTGTGGCTAAGGACTCTGGTATGGCAGTCTATGCTGTATGTGCTACAGAGGACAACATGGAGCTGAGAAGGTGCAGGATTCTCTGGTGTCTGCTTTCTCTAGGCCATCTTCTCTGTCAGTTGAGCTTTGTGTTCCTGTTCACCTTTTCCAATTCCCTCCCAAACAGTCGCCAGCATTCAAGGCCATCAGTCACTGCCTTCCAATTGTTAATGTCCATCAAAAATGAATGACTTTTTCTTTTTATTGCCAAAATCCAGCGCCATTTTGGATTACAAAATAAGTAAGAAGAAATTACTTGAATAGATCTTCGACTTCTGTTCATAGAGTCACAGAGATGTACAAAATGGTCTAACCTGTCCACGCCGACCAGATATCCCAACCCTATCTAGTCCTACCTGCCAGCACCAGGCCCTTATCCCTCCAAACACTTCCTATTCATATACCCATCCAAATGTCTCTTAAATGTTGTAATTGGACCAGCCTCCACCATTTCCTCTGGCAGCTCATTCCAAAAACATACCACCCTCTGTGTGAAAATGTTGCCCCGTGGGTCTCTTTTATATCTTCCCCTCTCACCCTAAACCTATGCCCTCTAGTTCTGGACTCCCCGACCCAGTGGAAAAGACTTTGCATATTTCTCCTATCCATGCCCCTCATAATTTTGTAAACCTCCACAAGGTCGCCCCTCAGCTTCCGATGCTACAGGGGAAACAGATCCTGCCTGTTCAGCCTCTCCCTATAGCTCAAGTCCTCCAACCCTGGCAACATCCTTGTAAATCTTTTCTGAACCCTTTCAAGTTTCACAACATCTTTCCGATAGGAAGGAGACCAGAATTGCACGCAATATTCCAACAGTGGCCTAACCAATGTCCTGTACAGCTGCAACGTGACCTCCCAACTCCTGTACTCAATACTCTGACCAATAAAGGAAAGCATACCAAACGCCTTCTTCACTATCCTACCTACCTGCGACTCCACTTTCAAGGAGCTATGAAACTGCACTCCAAGGTCTCTTTGTTCAGCAACACTCCCTCGGACCTTACCATTAAGTGTATAAGTCCTGCTAAGGTTTGCTTTCCCAAAATGCAGCACCTCGCGTTTATCTGAATTAAACTCCATCTGCCACTTCTCAGCCCATTAGCCCATCTTGTCAAGATCCTGTTGTAATCTGAGGTAACCCTCTTTGCTGTCCACTGCACCTCCAATTTTGGTGTCATCTGCAAACTTACTAACTGCACCTCTTATGCTCGCATCCAAATCATTTATATAAATGATGAAAAGTAGAGGGCCCAGCACTGATCCTTGTGGCACTCCACTGGTCACAGGCCTCCAGTCTGATAAACAACCGTCCACCACCACCCTCTGTCTTCTACCTTTGAGCCAGTTCTGTATCCAAATGGCTAGTTCTCCCTTTATTCTGTGAGATCTAACCTTGCTAATCAGTCTCCCATGGGGAACTTTGTTGAACACCTTACTGAAGTTTGAAACGTCGATTCTCCTGTTCCTGTGATGTTGCCTGACCTGCTGCGCTTTTCCAGCAACACATTTTTAAGCTCTGAAGTCCACATAGATCATATCTCTGTTCAAATTGACAGAAAAATATAAAGGCTGAAAATTTTAAAAATTATATCACTGTAGCACAGATATGCGCAGATAGTGACCGCAGTGACCAGTTCGCCGTGAAGAAAGATTGTTGGACATGAATCTGTCACCTGTCTGATAAACATGACTGAGCAGATGAGACATAATTGGCCTAATAATGAATGTACGCTAATTGAATTAGCACACTCCCAAACCTCTGAATTGGTAATTTTGTCCTGTGTCACAATGCTATTAAAATACGGACTGTTCATTTTCAAAGTCCATCATGTGGTTTTTAAACTTGGGACATTCATAGGCTAAATCGATTTTAAAAAATGACAAGAACACTGACTTGAAATAGCTACAGAAATCATCTGTCCAAACAGGTAGTGATCGTCATGAACCTTATATGAAATAAACTACATCAGTGTGAACTGAAGTTAATATTTTGTCAAAAGGCATTGAAATCAGTCAGGAGAAAAAAAATTCCACAACTCCTATTTTGAATTATACCTTAATGGAAATTTTCACATATCAGAGATAGAACTCTTCTACAATTATAAACTCCCCTTATGAACTCCCTTCTGTACACACACACAGGAGACAAACAAATAGGATAAGTAGGTTATGAACAGAGGTGAAAAACGGTACAGACAGTTCAGTGGTCTTTGTTCCCAAATTCTCTTGTTGAGATGATCCTTATGAGTTTTCTGCTGGCTGGTGCATTGTTTCAATTATCCACTAGTTGCTAAGAGACAAAAAAAGTCATAACTCACGAAAGAGGTGCAGAAAGATTAAACTGATTTACTTCAGGTTTACATGAGTTTTGAGCACAGAGAATGGAGAGAAAGCTCTTGAGTTAGGCAAGAACTGAACTTCTTTCTCCCCTGAAACATGCTCCCAGTTCTGGAAAAACCAAAAAGAGCTGCAGATGCTGGAAATCAGAAACAAAACCAGAAATTGCTGTAAAAACGTCTTCGGGAAGGTCTGTAGAAGGGTCACTGGACCCGAAATGTTAACTCTGCTTTCTCTCCACGGTTACTGCTGGACCTGCTGAGTTTTTCCAGTAATTTCTGATTTTGTTTCCAGTTTTCAGAATTGCTATCAGGCAAAAAAAACTCTCTTTCATTGTTAACTGCTCACTAGTCCATAGCCCAAGCAACCTTTTGTTGCCAGCATAAGGCGCATCAGTACACCCTCTCAATTCCAAATCAACTCTCCAATTGCTACTTGTTCAAAAACACTGATCTCCTTATAAATTGTTTTTGGCAGAGCAGAAGAGATGAAAAAGCTCTTTTTGTCTCTGAAGAAGAAAAGGTGACAAGGCAGACTAAATAGAAACATCAGAAGACAGAGAACTCAAAAGGATAGCTGCAACTTTGATTAATACTGATTGTTATGACACACTGGGGGTAGTGCACTAGAAATGGAGCCCTGCTACCCCCACTGTTTATGTGATACCTGGCATGGAAGTCAGGTTACTTACTTTTCAAAACAATTAGTACCTTTGCTAAAACACTGTTTTAAAACTACTCTTTCTCATTTCTCAAGGAATCTTGATCAATTGGGCCAATGAGCTGAGGAATGGAAGATGGGGTTTAACTTGGATAAATGAGGACATATTGCATTTTGGTAAAACAAACAAGGATAGGACTTATACAGTTAATAGTAGGGTCTTGGATAGTGTTGTCAAAAGGTGACCTTGAGGTTCAGGTGCATAGTTCTTTGAAAGTTGTGTCATGGGTATACAGGATGGTTAAGAAGACATTGAGCACGTTTGCCTTCATTGCTCAAACCTTTGAGTACAGGAGTTGGAATGTCATGTTGAGGTTGTACAGGACAAAGTTAAGGCCTCTTTTGGAGTATTGTGCACAGTTTTGGTCATCCCGCTAAAGGAAGAATGTTACTAAATCGGAGAGGGTTCAGAAAGGATTTACCAGGATGTTGCCAGGACTGGAGGATTTCAGTTATAAGGATAGGCTGGAACTTTTCTCTGGAGTATAAGAGGTTGGGTGGGTGGGGGGAGTGGGGGGATGGTGGTGACCTTATACAGGTTCATAAAATCAAGAGGGACATAGAGAAGATGAATAGTAGGGGTCTTTTCCCTACGGTGTGGAGGTTCAAAATTAGGGGGCATATTTTTAAGTTGAGAGAAGAAAGATTTAAAAGAGAGCTGAGGGGAAAGTTTTTCACACAGAGGGTGATCCATATGTGAAATGATCTGTCAGAGGAATTAGTGGATGCAGGTACAGTTACAACATTTAAAAGGTATTTGGATAGGTACATGAATAGAAAAGGTGCAGAAGGAAATGGATCAAACACAGGAAAGTATGACTAGTTTAGTTTGGGAAACTTGGTCAGCATGGACAAGTTGGACTGAAGTGTCTGTTTCCATACTGTATCACTCTATTAAAGAGAAAATATTTATTAATTGTAATCAGTTTTTACTCAATGACAAAAAGTAGACCAGCTGAATTGTCAATCTATAACTGTACAACTTAAACAAGAACAGTAAATGATCAGGATTTTTAATCTATGGAGTTTAAACTTTACTTTTTTTAAAACTTCAACCCTTCTCCCCCAAACACAAAGGAAAACAAACTCAAATACTATGACTGGAGGAGGAAACAAAATAGGAATATGGTTCTGTATGGCCAGTCAAAAATCACAAATCTAAGTGGGTTGATTTCACAATCATTTTCCTCTCTTTGATGATGCCTTGGTATTATTTGCACAGTGACGATCAGTCTTTCCTACACTAATTGCTTGGTTGGATTCTGGGGCCTTAGTTTTCATGCTTTCAGTAACTCTGAACATAACGTTCCCTTGCCATTTTGACAGAGAGTTGGAGAGGATAATGTTTCCAGAGCAAAGAGAACAGAAAGGGTCGCTCCTGCAAGTTTCTCGAGATTCTGTCTTCTGCTGTTTTCATCATTCCCCCGACACAGGGTCAGTGTTAAATTGAAGCTTTCCATTTAAAATGTTCCTGAGGGCCAGAGAAAGAGATTCTGATTGAATGCTGCAGGTTTGATGCAGCGGACGTGTGCTGGCAGGGGAGATACCACGGGGATCGTGTTGTGCATCGTCGGAGCTGCTGGAGACCATCGCTAGATCGTGATTGGACGTTGAAGGATCGTTTGGTTGTGCTGACATGCTCTTGGTGGATCTTTATGGTGGCTTCGGCCTAGCACCAATTCAGGTATCAGCCAACCTCAGAGCTCGCAGCCCAGGCCAGGGCATTCACAACACAGTCAGGGTGACTGTGAAGAAGGTGGAGGAGCATACACCAGTCGATCCGACAGTGTCTGTCAAGAAGATTTTGCTGGAGTGTTGCAGGTTCGACACCCTTTGGGAAAAGGAGAGGGTGGATCCTATCGAGCAGTTCCCTGAGCAGACTGTCAAAGTCACTTGGCAGAATGCCTCATCGCCAGAACTTTCCAACAAGCACCAAGAAATGGCTTGGCTGGTGGTGAGAAGGGCTCTGCCTGTGAGATCCTTTATGCAGGCCCAGACTCTCAGCTGCACCGCACGCTGCCCTCGAAGTGGCTGCGGGGGTGGGGTCAAAACTGTCACACACCTCCTTCTGGAATGTGCCTACGCAGAAGAAGTCTGGAGAGGAATGCAGTGGTGTTTGTCGAGGTGCGTCCCGAGCAGCGCAGTGACACGGGACTCCGTGCTCTACGGCCTGTTCCCCGGGACTCACACCAAGACGAACATCAACTGTGCCTGGAGGATCATCAACTCGGTGAAGGACACTCTCTGGGTGGTCCGAAACCTGTTGATCTTCCAACTGAAGGAGTTGACCCCGACTGAGTGTTGCAGACTGGCACATTCCAAGGTCCAGGACTATGTGTTGAGGGATGCGCTGAAGCTTGGGACAGCTGCCGCCAAGGCGCGGTGGGGAAAGACCACCGTGTAAGATTGGCCTGCCTAAAGAAGAACAGGGGGCCCCACGCAGTCATTTGGGCTCTGCTGACGCCTCAGCTAAAAATGTAATCATACAGACCTGTAAATAGGAATGACTACTCTGTTTCGGTATGCAAAGAAATTGAATGTTTACATGTGTATGGCATGTCCAACTGTACAGACCATTAAATTATTTTATGAATAAAGTATATTTTTGAATTTAAAAAAAAACAGACGTGTACTGCCTGCAGAACTTCCCTGTGGCAGGCTATTTCGACGTGACCTTCAGGAGCATGAAGAATTGCGAGCAGCTCCTGAAGGCCTTCAAGGAGAAGGAAGGGGAACCTCTGTTCTCCATCTTGTCGGCGGTCCCGTTGTGTGTGCGCTTCCTGCATAGAGGAGTCGGGTTATTACAATCCATATGTACAGCCCTCACGTCCCAGCAGCAGATGTCCTGACCTTCCTGAGAAGATACGTCCAAGTCGAGGGAGAAAGCACGGATGTGGTCGATCCTTTCGGGATCTGGACCAGCAAACAGCAGGTCAGGGTAACCCTGAGGGTCGATGCCAGTGGGAACATCCTCCACCCACCCTCCAGCTTTGCCAGCGGAGGAAGCAGAGGTTACCTGACATACGCAGGGCAGCAGAAAGTGTGCCGAACCTGTGGGAGGTCAGGCCACATGGCGGCGGATTGTAAGGTGACCGTCTGTCGAAACTGCAAGCAGGAAGGCCACCCGACCAAGGAATGTAAAGAAACCAAGAACTGTAATCTGTGCAGAGAGGCAGGCCACATGTACAAGGCCTGCCCAAGATGAGGGGCCCGCCACCTACACACAGATGGCCGGAGGTGGCAACACGAGCCGTGGACCACCTAAGACCAGCAAGGAACCACAAAACAGCACGGGAACGGTGTCTGGGGGCACCCAGAAAGAAGGGCAGGCTGTAGCGGAGCAGGCGGCAGACAGCGGGGAGATGCAGCAGCCGATCCAAGCTCCTTCAAGACAGACGGAGGAAATGGAAGAGGAGGGAACAAAGGAGGGAGAGGATTGGATTACTGTCAAAAGCAGGAAGAGGAAACCTCACCGGGCCCCCAAAGCCACTCAGCAAAGGGGGAAGTGACACCTACACGATGAGGATACAGGCAGCTCTTCCGATGGTGAGGATGGGAGCAAGGAGGGTCGTCACCAGAGGAAGAGACAGAGCGCTGCGGGGAAAAAGGAGGGCAGCACTGCCCAAACAGGAAAAGACGATCCCTCTGAGGGATGGGTAAAGACCACCCCCTACCCAGTGAGAATCACGAGGTACCCACCACCCCACAGCTCCAGGTAACTGGGAGCAGCGGTCCTGTGACAGCCCCGCTCTCGGACAGAGAACTGGACTGTGCGGACCCTGGGCCTGACCCAAAGACACTAGAGCGGGGAAATGGCTCCAGCGTGGAGCCGGACAGTTATCTCAGCCCTGGGAGGGTCCGACAGTTTGCCATCACCACGGGGATGCACACAGCTACCCCAGAGAGGCAAGACCAGCAGCAAATGGACACTGGTAACCTCGTAAACTGTTAAAATGGGGATAAAAATTGCCAGCATCAATGTGCATAGCATCAAATCGGCTATGCAATGTGTTTCTACGGTGGCCTTCCTGGCCAACGTTAAAGCCGACATCCTGTTTCTGCAGGAGTGTGGGATACCGCACCTCAGCAGTTACAGGAGATGGTCGAGCTTGTGGGCCCATGGGCCGTCAGTTTGGTCAGGGGGCAACGATAGCCGCGCCTCCGGCCTGGGTATCCTGTTGTGAGGAGGCAGCTTCACCATCTCCAAGGTTAAGGAGGTGGTGGGCGGGCACCTCCTTGTCACCGACGTCATGTACAGGAATGGTCCCCTAAGACTGATTAATGTGTACACCCCAGTGGGTAAGAGTGAAAGGTTGGCCGTCCTGCAGCAGCTTCCACTGTTGCTGGCTACTTCCAGGCCAGTCATTCTGGCCGGAGACTTCAACTTTATCATCGATGCAGATGGATGATCTGGCGGGGGGGGACAGTAAACTGGATGCCACGTCCAGACCCCTGATGGAAACAGTTAAAGATACTAAGCTGCACAACATCTTCAGCACCCCTGCAGACAGACCGCAGCGTAGATACACCTGGGTCACGGGCAGACGGGTCTATTCTGCTCAAGGATAGATTACCTGTTTGTGTCCCGAACGCTCTTGGTCAGATCCACCGACGTCTAACCAGTGTTCTTCTCTGACCACTGCCTCCTGCTGACCAACTGTCACCTACAGGATGAGCAGCGGGCAGGCAAGGGAACGTGGAAACTGAACACAAAGCTGTTGACCCCGGGAAACATTGAGGAGCTCAAGAGGGACTACGCAGGTTGGAGAACGGTGAAGCCCCTGTTTGAGTCTCCAGCGGGCTGTTGGGAAACAGTAAAAGGGAACATCAAGAGGTACTTCATCCTCAAAAGGTGTTCAGGAGGTGAGAGAGAGGCTGGGAAAACTGTCCCAGCTCCAGGAAAGTATGCAGAACCTGCTCCTGCTGCAGACGGTGGGGGTCGATGTCAAGGAGGACCTCAAGGAGGTGAAGGGCCAGCCAGGCTCGCTCTTTGCCTTGGAGGCCTCCAAGATAATAGAACATAGAACATAGAACAATACAGCACAGAACAGGCCCTTCGGCCCACGATGTTGTGCCGAACTTCTAACCTAGATTAAGCACCCATCCATGTACCTATCCAAATGCCGCTTAAAGGTCGCCAATGATTCTGACTCTACCACTTCCACGGGCAGCGCATTCCATGCCCCCACCACTCTCTGGGTAAAGAACCCACCCCTGTCATCTCCCCTATACCTTCCATCCTTCACCTTAAATTTATGTCCCCTTGTAACACTCTGTTGTACCCGGGGAAAAAGTTTCTGACTGTCTATCTATTCCTCTGATCATCTTATAAACCTCTATCAAGTCACCCCTCATCCTTCGCTGTTCCAACGAGAAAAGGTCGAGAACTCTCAACCTATCCTCGTATGACCTATTATCCATTCCAGGCAACATCCTGGTAAATCTTCTCTGCACCCTCTCCAAAGCTTCCACATCTTTCCTAAAGTGAGGCGACCAGAACTGCACACAGTACTCCAACTGTGGCCTAACCAAAGTCCTGTACAGCTGCAACATCACTTTACGACTCTTGAATTCAATCTCTCTGCTAATGAACGATAATACTCCATAGGCCTTCTTACAAACTCTATCCACCTGAGTGGCAACTTTCAAAGATCTATGGACATAGACCCCAAGATCCCTCTGTTCCTCCACCTGACTAAGAACCCTACCATTAACCCTGTATTCCGCATTCTTATTTGTTCTTCCAAAATGGACAACCTCACACTTGGCAGGGTTGAACTCCATCTGCCACTCCTCAGCCCAGCTCTGGTCTTCCAGTCTTCCGGTCCAGGGTCCGCTCCGTGGAGCAGGACGAAACGTGTTCGAGAAGGTGCGCAAAGAGATATCTGTGCTCAGCAGCCTGAAGGAAGAAGGCTCGGTAACGTCATCTCAGGCTGACGTCATGAGGATCAGTAAATCCTTCTATGCCAGTCTGTATGACATGAAGCCGACCGACAGTGCAGCCTCCCAGTCGTTCCTGTCCTCTATCACCGAGGTCTTAGACGACAGAACACAGGAGAGGCTGGACCAGCCGCTATCTCTGGACGAGCTGACCAAGGCCCAAGAGTCCTTCGAAAAGAATAAAACTCCCAGAAGCGACGGCTTACCGGTTGAACTCTATTCCGCTCTGTGGGACTTGATTGGCCAGGACCTACTGGAGGTGTATGTCAGTATGCTTCTGGCAGGTACCATGAGTGAATCCATGAGGAAAGGCATCATCACCCTCATCTACAAGCGGAAGGGGGAAGAGGGAGGAACTCAAAAATTGGAGACCAATCTCACTGTTGAATGTGGATTACAAAATTCTGTCTAAGGTTATCGCCAACCGGGTCAGGTCTGCTCTGGGATCGGTGATTCACCCTGACCAAACCTGTGCTGTACCGGGCAGGAAGATCACTGAGAGTCTCGCACTCCTCAGGGATACGATCACCTATGTGCAGGACAGAGGGTTGGACACCTGCCTGATCAGCCTGGACCAGGAGAAAGCCTTTGACAGGATATTACACACGTATATGAGAGATGTTCACTCCAAAATGGGCTTTGGGGAGGGAATCTGCAATTGGATCAGTCTGCTCTACACCAACATTGTCAGTGCAGTCTCAATCAATGGGTGGGAATCAGATAGCCTCCCAGTCAGATCTGGAGTCAGGCAGGGCTGCCCTCTCTCTCCTGCCTTGTTTGTGTGCTGCATAGAGCCGTTTGCCGAGTCCATCAGGAAGGATGTGAGCCCGAGAGGGGTGACTATTCCTGGCAGTGGGGGCCTGCAGGTTAAGGATGACATGAATGACATCGTCGTTTTCTGCTTGGATCCGCTGTCCATGCGCAGACTCATGAGAATATGTGACCAGTTCGAATGGGCCTCGGGGGCCAAGGTAAACCGAGGCAAGAGCGAGGCCATACTCTTCAGGAACTGGGCCGACCAATCCTCTATCCCCTCACTGTCAGGACTGACCACCTGAAGGTGCTGGGTATTTGGTTTGGGGGGTGCTGGGCTGTGCGCCAAGTCTTGGGAGGAGCGTATCAGCAAAGGGAGGCAGAAACTGGGCAGATGGAAGCTACGGTCACTCTCCATCGTGGGAAAAAACCTGGTCATCAGGTGTGAGGCACTGTCATTGCTGTTATACGTGGCACAGGTGTGGCCTATTCCCAGATCCTGTGCCGCTACAGTCACCCAGGCCATCTTCCAATTTATATGGAGGTCAAAGATGGACCGGGTCCGAAGGGACTCGATGTATAAAGATCTGGGAAACAGGGGAAAAAACACACCCAATGCCACCCTCACCGTGATGGCTACCTTTGTGTGTGGCTGCATCAAGCTGTGCGTGGATCCCCGGTATGCAAACACCAAGTGTCACTATGTACTGAGGTTCTACCTGTCCCTGGTGTAGCGAAGGATGGGCCTGGCCCCACTGCCGCAGAACGCTCCGAGTAGTTGGACCGTTCCGTATCACCTGTCCTTCGTGGAGAAATTTATGAAGAAAAACACCTTTGACCACAAGTGGTCAGCCAATAGTGTCCTTGAGACCCTTCGGGAAAAAAAAGAGGGTGGATCCTATTGAGCAGTTCCCTGAGCAGACTGTCAAAGTCATTTGGCAGAATGCCTCATCGCCAGAACTTTCCAACAAGCACCAAGACATGTCTTGGCTGGTGGTGAGAAGGGCTCTGCCTGTGAGATCCTTTATGCACGCCCGGACTCTCAGCCGCACCGCACACTGCCCTCGAAGTGGCTGCGGGGGGGACGAGACTGTCACACACCTCCTTCTGGAATGTGCCTACGCAGAAGAAGTCTGGAGAGGAATGCAGTGGTGTTTGTCGAGGTTCGTCCCGAGCAGCGCCGTGACGCGGGACTCCGTGCCCTACAGCCTGTTCCTCGGGACTCACACCAAGACGAACATCAACTGTGCCTGGAGGATCATCAACTCGGTGAAGGACGCTCTCTGGGCGGTCCGAAACCTGTTGATCTTCCAGCTGAAGGAGTTGACCCCGACTGAGTGTTGCAGACTGGCACATTCCAAGGTCCAGGACTACGTGTTGAGGGACGCGCTGAAGCTTGGGGTAGCTGCTGCCAAGGTGCGGTGGGGAAAGACCACCGTGTAACGTCTGCCTGCCTAAGAAGAACAGGGGGCCCACGCTGCCTTTTGGGCTCTGCTGATGCCTCAGCTAAATATATAGATATATGATTGATAAACGTACAGACCTGTATATACAAATGATAAATTCTGATCTCTGTATGCAAATGTTTATGTATGTATGGCATGACCATCTGTACAGACCATCAAATTATTTTATGAATAAAGTATATTTTTGAAATTTAAAAAAATTCCATTTAAAATGTTCTAACTATGCTGTGCGCTGCTAAGCCCACAAAATCTGGTGCCAATTAAAAGACCAATCATAAGACTGTCTCTGGGCAGAATTGCCCTGGACACATAATATATGCCAATGGACTTCTCCCTAACTACTCCAATAAGGCAACATTATATGTATAACTCTCAACGTGCTCCAATAATTTCTTTCTGAAACTGCACACACCTTTTACCACAGTTTCCTGGTTTTGAAGCAATACCTCTTCCCATTTTTAGTCCGCAATCTGCAAACATAAAAATGGTTTTTACATCCCTGCTTTAGGAAATTCTGTTGAAACATTCAGAATGGTTAAAATATGTTGATTTCTTTTTCTCTTATAAATTCTACATACGTCTGATTAGGGTTCGTTCTTGTACTTTCTTTCACTTGATAAGCTTCTGGGAGATGCTGAAAAGCATTGAATGTTACCAGTTTCATAATTTGCAGATTGTTCTTCTGAAACACTTGTGCACACTGTCATTGTGTGCAATGTTAAAACACTCCATAACATTAAGATCCAAACATATCTAAAGTCTGGCAGTTTAGTGTCATTGAAAGGTTTAAAACAATTCACTGTTGTATCTTCTACTCCCAGCAAATGGTTAGCAACGTTCACAGCAAGCTTGAAAATTCAATCTATGCAATAATCTTCAACACTACACTTTGGTGTTCTGTTCCATAACTCCACGTACCCATTTGTTTAAGTCTCTCTCTCTCTCTTGCTGTGTTTTAAATGAAATCACCATGGTTACAGAAAAACTTAAATTCAGTTACCTTAAATGGTGGATGAGCATCCCATTGTTGTTATCCCAGTTGGTGGTATTTCTATGCAAGTCAGATCCCAGTATGAAACCTCACCTAATAACCAATATCTTTTAAATAATGATCTAATGTGGTGGTCATTCACTCAAACATAATCACACAAGACTGCAAAGTTTCTCTAATAGCTGAAAAGAAGTTTATTAAAGAAAAGGCAAATAACTATTTAGACACAATACAGTTGGAAAAATGTTCAGCAAAACAAAGTTTCAACCTTTTCAAACTCTATTGCTTTACTGGGATCCATATCCTGAGAAATTACACCTTCAGTGTACATTCAACTTTTAAATTCAACTTAAGTGATTCTCCCATTTTCTGTTATATGAACTGTGGAGTTTTCTTACATAAGTACTCATAAAACATTTCTAACCAAAAACTCCAGATTTAGAATTTGTACACATTAAACTTTTCTACCGAATTATAATTCACCTAATTATAGTGTCATAGAGTCAAACAGTATGGAAACAGATCCTTTGATCCAACTAGTCCATGCTGGCCCATGTTCCCAAACCAAACTAGTCCCACTTGCCTGCATTTGGCCCATATCCCTCCAAACCTTTCCAATTTATGTAACTATCCAAATGCCTTCTAAATGTTGTAACTGTACCTGCATCCATCACTTCCTCTGTCAGTTCATTCCACATACCAACCACACAGTATGCAAAAAAGTTGCCCCTCTTTTTCAACCTTTCCCCTCCTTAAAATATGCTACCTAGTTTTGAATATCCCCACTGTAGAGAAAAGATCCTTGATATTCATCTTATCCATGCCCCTCATGATTTTATAAACCTCTATAAGGTCACCCTTCAACCTCCTACACTCCAGGCAAAAAAGTTGCAGCCTATCTTTACAACGCAAACCCCCCATTGCTGGCAACATCCTGGTAAATCTTTTCTGAACCCTCTCCTATAGCAGGGTGACCAGAATTGTGCACAGTAATCCAGAAGGTGCTTCACTAATGTCCTGGGCAAGCTCAACATGACATCCCAACTCCTATACTCAAAGGTCTTGCACCAAACAACTCCTCTCCAAAAGATTTACTATACTCGTGTAAAGGGAAAATTTTGGGAATGGCATGGGTTAATCCCATATCAATTTATTTGGGGAAGATTTACAAGATTTTAAGTTGGGGTAAGCAATTAGCTTAGAAAGAAGTAGGAAACTTAATTAGCCCGATTAAGTAAGATTCATTATACAATTCATTTTATTCATTCAAGAAAAGTAGACAGGATAAAAGTTAAAACAGACAAGCAAGCTCAAAATGCTGCTGATACAGCAGCCTGCCAGAGACAGCTATGGGCCTGAATGTTGATGTAGTAGCACAGAGGATCAAAGGTATGGATTAAGACCAAAGACTTTAGGTACCCTCACCAATTTTGATACGTGAAAAATACAGTCTTTGTCTAAATCAGACCATTTCAGAGTTCTTTCATTTATCGTGTCTGTGACTTACATTGTAAAAACATCTGATGAACCATAATTGACTTAGAGTGCTACCTTGAAATCCTTTTTGGGATAGATTCTCCCAACATTTGGCTCAATAGATTCATAGATTCATGCAGTGCTGAAAAGGACCTTCAGCTCATCGAGTCTGCACTGTCATAACTACTACTAAACATGCACTAATCCCAATTTCCTGCACTTGTCCCATATCCTTGAACATTATTGTGTTTGAAATACTCATCTGAATATTTTTTAAAGGTTGTAAGGCTTAGGCTTCCACTACTTTCCCAGGAAGTACATTCCAGATTCCCACTAACTGCTGAATGTTACTTTTTTCCCCCCAAAATCCCCTCAATCTCCTGTCCCTGGCCCTAAAACAATGCCCACTCGTGACTAACCCCTCAACCAAGGGGAAACACCTGTTCTCTATTCATCCTCTACATACCCCTCAGAATCTTATACATCTCAATTTTGTCCTCCCTCAGTCTTCTCTGATCTAAAGATAAGCCCTTCCAGTCTCTCATTTTAACTCAATTTCTCATCTCATGCAACATCCTGGTGAACTGCTTCTGTAAACCACCCTCCCTCCCTCCAATGCTATCACATCCTTCCTGTAGGAAGGTGACCAGAACTGCACACAGTACTGTAGTTCTAACCTGACCAACACTTTGTACAACTCCAACATTACCTCCTTGCTCTTATACTCTGCTACAACTGATGAAAGCAAGTGTCCCACACATCATCTTAACTATCTTATTCATGTGCTGTGCTGACTTCAAGGATCTGTGAATTATTACCCCAAGATCCCTTTATTCCTCTAAGCTACACAGTGTCCTGCCATTCATTAAATACCCCCTCATCTTGTTTCTCCTTCTAAAGTGCATCATCTTGAACTTATCAGGGTTAAATACCATCTGCCACTGGTGTGTGCCTCTAACCAACCCATCTACATCTTGTATTGCACAACCATCTCATTCACTATTAATCACTCTATTAATCTTAGTGTTTTCTGCAAATTTGCTTAATATTCCCCCAACATTTTCATCTATAGAGATGTAACAAACAATAAGGGTCCTGGTACTGATCCTTATGCACACCGTTGGATACCAGCCTCCAGTCACTCAAGCAGCCTCCAATCACTGCCCTTTTTGTCCTATTACTAAGCCAGTTTCTGATTATTTCTTGCCAAGTTTCCCTAAATACTATGTGCTTTAACCTTCTCAATCAGTCTTTCATGTAGGACCTTGTCAAAAGCTTTGCTAAACACCATATAAAATCCATCAACTGAATTTCCCTCATCCATACATTAGGCCACATTTTCAAAACATTCTAACAAATTTGTTAGGCATGATCTTCCTCCGACAAAGGGCCAGCTGACTATCCCTAATTAATCTATGCCTTTCCAAGTGAGTATTAAATTTACTCATTCAGAATTTTCTCCAAAAAGTTCATACCACTGACATTAGACTCGCTGCTCTGTAATTTCCTGGTTCATCTCTGCTACCCTTCTTAAAATGTGGAAGCACGTTAGCCAACCTCCAGTCCCCTGGTACCTCCCCTGTGGTCAATGAAGAATTAAAAATTCATGTCAGAACCCCTGTAATCTCCTTTCTTGTCTTCTATAGCAGTCTGGGATTCAATTCATCTAGGCCAGGGGATTTGTCTGTTTTTAATCTGACAGACCCTCCAATACTTCCCCGTTTCCTGTATCAAATTGTGCAAGTTCCTTACAGTCCCTTTTCTTGGACTCCGTACCTATGTTCTCCTTTTCCAGAGTGAAAACGGAAGGAAAGTGTTCTTCTAATACCCTTCTAATACCCTGTGGCTTCACACACAGCTTGGCCTCTTGGGCCCTACTCTTTGCCTGGTTAACCTCTTCCCTTTAATGAAATTTTAGAGCATTTTAGGATTCTCCCTAATCCTGTAAGCAAGTCCTTTCTCATGCCCTCTTTTTGCCCTTTTAGTTGCGTTAAGTTCCCTATTGCACTTCCTGTATTCCCCTTGGGCTGCAGCTGAATTGCACCCTTTGGACTTCCTTAAAAGCCCTACTTTCTTCTTTATCCACTTCTGCATTGTCCTAGACATACAGGGTTCTATGAACTTATTACTCCTACATTTCCCTTTGAAGTGTACATGTTGAACCTGTACTTTCTGCAGTTCCTTTTTGAATGCCCTCCATTGTTCAGCTGCGAACATACCCACAAGGAGCTGTTCTCAGTCTACTGCGGCCAGATCCTGCTTTATTTTAATAAAATCTACCTTCCCCGAATCCAAAGCTATCTTTTGCAGGCCATTTTTTTCCTTATTTAGAATAAATTTGAACCACACCATATTATAATCGCCTAAATGTTCCCTCATTGCCACATCGAACACATTGACTCCATCGAACACTTGTGTGTCTTCTTTGCCCAGAACCAAATCCAGCACTGCATCATCCCTTGTTGGACCTTCTACATTTCAAGAAATCCACCCCATCTAAACCCTTAACACTATGAATATCCCAGTTTATGTTGGGGAAAGTTGAAATCCCCTAATAAAATTACTCAACTATTACCTTAATTAATAGCATTACAATGCCACCCGATTCTCTGTCTCCCCCAAAAGATCCCAAATCCCAGAATGGTGTGTTACCAATCCAGCCTGTTTCTATGATAGCAACAACATCATTATTTCCACATCATTTTACATCATTAGCTTATTGGCCTTACCTATTACACTTCCAGCTTTGAAGACCATTCAGCCTTACTTTACTCAACAATCATGAACTCTGGGGCAGGAGTGGGACTGGGGATAAGGGCAGGCCTCAGGGTGAGGAGGAGGGTCTCAGGACTAGGGGCTCTGTGAGGGCCATGAGCTCAGTAATTGAGTGTGCTCAGAGGGAGGGGAATGGACTCATTGGGGGATTGAAGCGATGGGCACACTGATGAGGGAGACAATGGGCTCACTGAGGGGGGATGATCATACTGTGGAGGAATGGGCTCACTGAGGGAAGGGGCTGTTTGTGTGGGGAATGGGCTCATTGAGGGGGGCTATGATGGGATGATCACACTGTGAGGGAATGGGCTCACTAAGGGAGTTCAGGGGGGAAACGGGCTCACAGAGGGAAGGGGCCTCTGTGTGTGTGGATGGGCTCACTGAGGGGGCAATGGTGGGATGATCACACTAAGGATGGCTCTATGGGGGGATGGGCTCACTGAAGGGGACCTTTGTGGGGTGATGGGCCCTCTGAGTGGTGGCCCTGTGGGGATGGGCTCACTGGGGGGGTGGGGCGTTGTGGGGATGGGCTCACTGGGTGGGGGGGTGCTATGGAGATGGGCTCACTGAGGGGGGTGCTCTGTGGGGGAATGGGCTCACTGAGTGGGCAATGGAGGAACGGGCACACTGAAGGGGGTCTATGGGGGATGGGCTTACGGGAGGGGCTCTGGGGGGGAGAGACTAACTAAGGGGGGCTTGTGGAGAATGAGCTCACTGAGGGGGAGCTCAGTGGGGTGATGGGCTCACTGAAGGGGGGACTCTGTGGGGATGGGCTCACTGAGGGGGGGGCTCTGTGGGGGGAATGGGCTCACTGAGGGAAGGGGACTCTGTGTGTGGATGGGCTCACTGAGGGGGGCAATGGTGGGATGATCACACTGTGGGGGGATGGGTACACTGAGGGGGGCTCTGTGGGGGGATGGGCTCACTGAGGGGGAGCTCTGTGGGGTGATGGACTCACTGAGTGGGGGCTCTGTGGGAATTGGCTCACATGGGGGGGGCGCTATGGGGATGGGCTCACTGAGGGGGGGGCTCTGTGGGGGGAATGGGCTCACTGAGGGAAGGGGCTGTTTGTGTGGGGAATGGGCTCATTGAGGGGGGGCTATGATGGGATGATCACACTGTGGGGGAATGATCTCACTAAAGGGGCTCGGGGGGGGGAAACAGGCTCACTGAGGGAAGGGGACTCTGTGTGTGTGGATGGGCTCACTGAGGGGGGCAATGGTGGGATGATCACACTGTGGGGGGATGGGTACACTGAGGGGGAGCTCTGTGGGGTGATGGACTCACTGAGTGGGGGCTCTGTGGGGTGATGGGCTCACTGAGGGGGAGCTCTGTGGGGTGATGGACTCACTGAGTGGGGGCTCTGTGGGAACGGGCTCACTGGGGGTGGGGGCGCTATGGGGATGGGCTCACTGAGGGGGGTGCTCTGTGGCGATGGGCTCACTGAGGGGGCAATGGGAGGAACGGGCTGACTGGGCTCTATGGGGGATGGTCTTATGGGGGGGCTCTGTGGGGGATGGGCTTACGGGAGGGGCTCTGTGGGGGATGGGCTTACAGGAGGGGCTCTGTGGGGGGATAGACTAACTAAGGGGGGGCTTGTGGAGAATGAGCTCACTGAGGGGGTGCTCTGTGGGGGGATGGGCTCAGTGGGGGGGGGTTCTGTGGGGTGATGGGCTCACTGAGGGAGAGCTCAGTGGGGTGATGGGCTCACTGAAGGGGGCGGGCTCACTGAGTGGGGGCTCTGTGGGGGGAATGGGCTCACTGAGGGAAGGGGCTGTTTGTGTGGATTGGCTCATTGAGGGGGAATGGGCTCACTAAGGGGGCTCGGGGAGGGAAACGGACTCACTGAGGGAAGGGGCCTCTGTGTGTGTGCATGGGCTCACTGAGGGGGGCAATGGTGGGATGATCACATTGTGGGGGACTCTGTGGGGGATGGGCTCACTGAGGGGGGAGCTCTGTGGGGTGATGGACTCACTGAGTGGGGGCACTGTGGGGACGGGCTCACTGAGGGGCGTGCTCTGTGGGGATGGGCTCATTGGGGGGGGGGGGGGGGGGCTCTGCGGGGTGATGGGCTCACTGAGAGGGGTGCTCTGTGGGGATGGGCTCACTGGGGGGGGGCTCTGTGGGTGATGGGCTCACTGAGGGGGGGGGGCTCTGCAGGGTGATGGGCTCACTGAGGGGGAGCTCTGTGGGGATGGGCTCACTGAGGGGGGGGGGGGGGTCTCTGTGGGGGGAATGGGCTCAC